>NW_028155522.1:0-5000 GCF_963514095.1 Eutrigla gurnardus
GTTAATCCGACGGAGGGCACTCATCCCGGGCCGCACATCCGTGCGCGTGCACCCCCCCAGCCCTGGAAGTCTGACTTTTTTTTATTCTCTCTTCTTCCACACACTGTCAATAGGCGGGCATGGCTGCAGGTTAATCCGACGGAGGGCACTCATCCCGGGCCGCACATCCGTGCGCGTGCACCCCCCCAGCCCTGGAAGTCTGACTTTTTTTTATTCTCTCTTCTTCCACACACTGTCAATAGGCGGGCATGGCTGCAGGTTAATCCGACGGAGGGCACTCATCCCGGGCCGCACATCCGTGCGCGTGCACCCCCACCAGCCCTGGAAGTCTGACTTTTTTTTTTCTCTCTTCTTCCACACACTGTCAATAGGCGGGCATGGCTGCAGGTTAATCCGACGGAGGGCACTCATCCCGGGCCGCACATCCGTGCGCGTGCACCCCCCCAGCCCTGGAAGTCTGACTTTTTTTTATTCTCTCTTCTTCCACACACTGTCAATAGGCGGGCATGGCTGCAGGTTAATCCGACGGAGGGCACTCATTTTGGGCCACAGCTCAGTGCCAGTGCGCGTCCCAGCCTTGGAAGTCTGGCTTTAATATTGTGTTTTTTTCCTACTTTCACACACTGTCAATAGGCGTGCATGGCTGCAGGTTACTCATTTTGGGTCACAGCTCAGTGCCAGTGCGCGTCCCAGCCTTGGAAGTCTGGATTTAATATTGTGTTTTTTCCTACTTTCACACAATGTCAATAGGCGTGCATGGCTGCAGGTTAATCCGACGGAGGGCACTCATCCCGGGCCACAGCTCAGTGCCAGTGCGCGTCCCAGCTCTGGAAGTCTGACTTTAATATTGTGTTTTTTCCTACTTTCACACACTGTCAATAGGCGTGCATGGCTGCAGGTTAATCCGACGGAGGGCACTCATCCCGGGCCACAGCTCAGTGCCAGTGCGCGTCCCAGCTCTGGAAGTCTGACTTTAATAGTGTGTTTTTTTCCTACTTTCACACACTGTCAATAGGCGTGCATGGCTGCAGGTTAATCCGACGGAGGGCACTCATTTTGGGCCACAGCTCAGTGCCAGTGCGCGTCCCAGCTCTGGAAGTCTGACTTTAATAGTGTGTTTTTTCCTACTTTCACACACTGTCAATAGGCGTGCATGGCTGCAGGTTAATCCGACGGAGGGCACTCATTTTGGGCCACAGCTCAGTGCCAGTGCGCGTCCCAGCTCTGGAAGTCTGACTTTAATAGTGTGTTTTTTCCTACTTTCACACACTGTCAATAGGCGTGCATGGCTGCAGGTTAATCCGACGGAGGGCACTCATTTTGGGCCACAGCTCAGTGCCAGTGCGCGTCCCAGCTCTGGAAGTCTGGCTTTAATATTGTGTTTTTTTCCTACTTTCACACACTGTCAATAGGCGTGCATGGCTGCAGGTTACTCATTTTGGGCCACAGCTCAGTGCCAGTGCGCGTCCCAGCCTTGGAAGTCTGGCTTTAATATTGTGTTTTTTCCTACTTTCACACAATGTCAATAGGCGTGCATGGCTGCAGGTTAATCCGACGGAGGGCACTCATCCCGGGCCACAGCTCAGTGCCAGTGCGCGTCCCAGCTCTGGAAGTCTGACTTTAATAGTGTGTTTTTTTCCTACTTTCACACACTGTCAATAGGCGTGCATGGCTGCAGGTTAATCCGACGGAGGGCACTCATTTTGGGCCACAGCTCAGTGCCAGTGCGCGTCCCAGCTCTGGAAGTCTGACTTTAATAGTGTGTTTTTTCCTACTTTCACACACTGTCAATAGGCGTGCATGGCTGCAGGTTAATCCGACGGAGGGCACTCATTTTGGGCCACAGCTCAGTGCCAGTGCGCGTCCCAGCTCTGGAAGTCTGACTTTAATAGTGTGTTTTTTCCTACTTTCACACACTGTCAATAGGCGTGCATGGCTGCAGGTTAATCCGACGGAGGGCACTCATTTTGGGCCACAGCTCAGTGCCAGTGCGCGTCCCAGCTCTGGAAGTCTGACTTTAATAGTGTGTTTTTTCCTACTTTCACACACTGTCAATAGGCGTGCATGGCTGCAGGTTAATCCGACGGAGGGCACTCATTTTGGGCCACAGCTCAGTGCCAGTGCGCGTCCCAGCTCTGGAAGTCTGACTTTAATAGTGTGTTTTTTCCTACTTTCACACACTGTCAATAGGCGTGCATGGCTGCAGGTTAATCCGACAGAGGGCACTCATCCCGGGCCACAGCTCAGTGCCAGTGCGCGTCCCAGCTCTGGAAGTCTGACTTTAATATTGTGTTTTTTTCCTACTTTCACACACTGTCAATAGGCGTGCATGGCTGCAGGTTAATCCGACGGAGGGCACTCATCCCGGGCCACAGCTCAGTGCCAGTGCGCGTCCCAGCTCTGGAAGTCTGACTTTAATAGTGTGTTTTTTTCCTACTTTCACACACTGTCAATAGGCGTGCATGGCTGCAGGTTAATCCGACGGAGGGCACTCATTTTGGGCCACAGCTCAGTGCCAGTGCGCGTCCCAGCTCTGGAAGTCTGACTTTAATAGTGTGTTTTTTCCTACTTTCACACACTGTCAATAGGCGTGCATGGCTGCAGGTTAATCCGACAGAGGGCACTCATCCCGGGCCACAGCTCAGTGCCAGTGCGCGTCCCAGCTCTGGAAGTCTGACTTTAATATTGTGTTTTTTTCCTACTTTCACACACTGTCAATAGGCGTGCATGGCTGCAGGTTAATCCGACGGAGGTCACTCATTTTCGGCGAGGGAGTGAGGGAGGCAGGGAGGGCTGCAGCTTTGCCCGGCCATGGGGAAATAAATGCTGAGTGGAAACAGGCAGGCGCTATTGCCAACAGCGGCCAGCAGATGGCGCCAAGAGACCGCACTTGACGCTCCGTCCGGCTGACTGGGGGAAAGAAAAAAAAAAAAACCCTCCAAGACTCGCCACCGAGAATCCTGCCCGTATACAGGCAATCGAACCGGGCCGGAATGTCGGGACCCCTGCCCTCAGACCCGGGCGAAAAGCCCTTGCAGCTCAGTCACGCTCCGGCCGGTCCAGGTCCGCGCCGAGCCACAATTACGCACTGCGAAGCCAGACTTCTGCTCCGCCGCAGACCCGTAGACCCTCGGACGCGTTGCGGGGAACCCAGACGTTAAATAGAGACCTCAACCACGCCGAACTGTCGGGACTCTCACCGTCAGAGCTTGCTGAAAAGCCCTCGGACATCGGTCAAACACCGGCCCGCCCAGCCCCACGCGAGTCCACACAGGCGGACTCTCCGTCGAACGCGAAACGCCAAGACGCGCAGCACGCAAACCAGCCGGGAGACAGACAGCTGAACACGGCCGAACTCGGGCCACTTGTGCCCACAAGGCTGTGTGAAAAGCCCATGCACCTCACCCAAGCGCCGGACTTCTGCTCCGTCCGTAGACCCGTAAAACACTCGGACGCGTCGCGGGGATTCCCGCAGGTAAATAGACACAAGAACCGAGCCGAACTGTCGGGACTATCGCCCTCAGAGCTGGCTGAAAAGCCCGCGGACATCGGTCAAACACCGGCCCGCCCAGGTCCACAAGAGTCCACACAGGCGGACTCTCCGTCGAACGCGAAACGCCAAGACGCGCCGCACGCAAACCAGCCGGGAAACGGACAGCTGAACACGGCCGAACTCGGGCCACTTGTGCCCCCAAGGCTGTGTGAAAAGCCCATGGAGCTCGCCCAAGCACCGGCCAGTCCAGGTCCGCGTCAAGCCACAATTTCGCACCGCGAAGCCGGACTTCGGCTCCGTCCATAGACCCGTAAACCCTCGTACGCGTTGCGGGGATTCCCGCAGGTAAATAGACGCAAAAACCCAGCCGAACTCTCGGCCCTGATGCCCCCAGACCATGGTGAAAAGCCCGTGGTCCTCACTAAAACACCGGCCCGCCCAGGGCCACAAGAGTCCGCACCGGAGAACCGGGAACTCTGCCGGTAACCCCCCCGATTATAGGCTCAAAACCCCGGCCGAACTCTCGGGCCTGACGGACTCATGGCGAGCTCCAGACGACCCCGGCACCAGGCGGCCCCGTGGACCCACTATTAAGCACCCCTCTGCGGACTAAACCCCTCCAGCCGCACCGCTGGGATTTCGCGCATATGGTACTCCAAATTTAGTTTCGAGGATATGGTACTCCAAAAATAAATTTTGAGATTTTTCCTAAGTCCTCAAGCATATGGTACTCCAAAATGAGTTGGTTCGTTTATTTTCTAAGTCCTCACGCATATGGTAGTCTAACATACATCCAGGCGTGTGCGGCAGGTCTTTCGATCCGGACTAAGGCCGCCTCATGCGGACTCACTCTCCTACACACCGACCCCACATGTGGTTCTCTAACATACATCCAGGGGGGTGCGGCAGGTCTTTCGATCCGGTCTTGGGCCACCTCAGCCGGACTCACTCGCCCCCACACGGACTCCATCCATAACTTTATTTTTTCTAAGTCCTCACGCACATGGTAGTCTAACATACATCCAGGCGTGTGCGGCAGGTCTTTCGATCCGGACTAAGGCCGCCTCATGCGGACTCACTCTCCTACACACCGACCCCACATGTGGTTCTCTAACATACATCCAGGGGGGTGCGGCAGGTCTTTCGATCCGGTCTTGGGCCACCTCAGCCGGACTCACTCGCCCCCACACGGACTCCATCCATAACTTTATTTTTTTCTAAGTCCTCACGCACATGGTAGTCTAACATACATCCAGGCGTGTGCGGCAGGTCTTTCGATCCGGACTAAGGCCGCCTCATGCGGACTCACTCTCCTACACACCGACCCCACATGTGGTTCTCTAACATACATCCAGGGGGGTGCGGCAGGTCTTTCGATCCGGTCTTGGGCCACCTCAGCCGGACTCACTCGCCTCCACACGGACTCCGCCCATAACTTTATTTTTTTCTAAGTCCTCACGCATATGGTAGTCTAACATACATCCAGGCGTGTGCGGCAGGTCTTTCG
>NW_028155522.1:15000-21595 GCF_963514095.1 Eutrigla gurnardus
TTTTCACATACTTCCAGGAGGCCGACTCGGCTGCATGCTGCGTCCGACGAGAGCACTCATCCTCGGACACAGCTCTGCGCGCGTGCACCCCCAGCCCTGGAGCTCTGACTTTGACATTTTCACAGACTTCCAGGAGGCCGGCTCGCCTGCTGCTGCGTCCGACGAGGTCACTCATCCTCGGACACAGCTCTGCGCGCGTGCACCCCCAGCCCTGGAGCTCAGACTTTGACATTTTCACAGACTTCCAAGAGGCCGGCTCGGCTGCTGCTGCGTCCGACGAGAGCACTCATCCTCGGACACAGCTCTGCGCGCGTGCACCCCCAGCTCTGGAGCTCTGACTTTGACATTTTCACAGACTTCCAGGAGGCCGGCTCGCCTGCTGCTGCGTCCGACGAGGGCACTCATCCTCGGACACAGCTCTGCGCGCGTGCACCCCCAGCCCTGGAGCTCTGACTTTGACATTTTCACAGACTTCCAGGAGGCCGGCTCGGCTGCTGCTGCGTCCGACGAGGGCACTCATCCTCGGACACAGCTCTGCGCGCGTGCACCCCCAGCCCTGGAGCTCTGACTTTGACATTTTCACACACTTCCAAGAGGCCGGCTCGGCTGCTGCTGCGTCCGACGAGAGCACTCATCCTCGGACACAGCTCTGCGCGCGTGCACCCCCAGCCCTGGAGCTCTGACTTTGACATTTTCACAGACTTCCAGGAGGCCGGCTCGGCTGCTGCTGCGTCCGACGGAGGGCACTCATCCTCGGACACAGCTCTGCGCGCGTGCACCCCCAGCCCTGGAGCTCTGACTTTGACATTTTCACAGACTTCCAGGAGGCCGGCCCGGCTGCTGCTGCGTCCGACGAGAGCACTCATCCTCGGACACAGCTCTGCGCGCGTGCACCCCCAGCCCTGGAGCTCTGACTTTGACATTTTCACAGACTTCCAGGAGGCCGGCCCGGCTGCTGCTGCGTCCGACGAGAGCACTCATCCTCGGACACAGCTCTGCGCGCGTGCACCCCCAGCCCTGGAGCTCTGACTTTGACATTTTCACATACTTCCAGGAGGCCGACTCGGCTGCATGCTGCGTCCGACGGAGGTCACTCATCCTCGGACACAGCTCTGCGCGCGTGCACCCCCAGCCCTGGAGCTCAGACTTTGACATTTTCACAGACTTCCAGGAGGCCGGCTCGCCTGCTGCTGCGTCCGACGGAGGGCACTGATCATCGGACTCAGCTCTGCGCGCGTGCACCCCCAGCCCTGGAGCTCCGACTTTAACGTGTTTTTCCCCACACACTTCCAAGAGGCCGGCTCGCCTGCTGCTGCGTCCGACTGAGAGCACTCATCCCGGGCCACACATCCGTGCGCGTGCACCCCCCCAGCCCTGGAAGTCTGACTTTTTTTTTATTCTCTCTTCTTCCACACACTGTCAATAGGCGTGCATGGCTGCAGGTTAATCCGACGGAGGGCACTCATCCCGGGCCGCACATCCGTGCGCGTGCACCCCCCCAGCCCTGGAAGTCTGACTTTTTTTTTTCTCTCTTCTTCCACACACTGTCAATAGGCGGGCATGGCTGCAGGTTAATCCGACGGAGGGCACTCATCCCGGGCCGCACATCCGTGCGCGTGCACCCCCCCAGCCCTGGAAGTCTGACTTTTTTTTATTCTCTCTTCTTCCACACACTGTCAATAGGCGGGCATGGCTGCAGGTTAATCCGACGGAGGGCACTCATCCCGGGCCGCACATCCGTGCGCGTGCACCCCCCCAGCCCTGGAAGTCTGACTTTTTTTTTTCTCTCTTCTTCCACACACTGTCAATAGGCGGGCATGGCTGCATGTTAATCCGACGGAGGGCACTCATCCCGGGCCGCACATCCGTGCGCGTGCACCCCCCCAGCCCTGGAAGTCTGACTTTTTTTTATTCTCTCTTCTTCCACACACTGTCAATAGGCGGGCATGGCTGCAGGTTAATCCGACGGAGGGCACTCATCCCGGGCCGCACATCCGTGCGCGTGCACCCCCCCAGCCCTGGAAGTCTGACTTTTTTTTATTCTCTCTTCTTCCACACACTGTCAATAGGCGGGCATGGCTGCAGGTTAATCCGACGGAGGGCACTCATCCCGGGCCGCACATCCGTGCGCGTGCACCCCCACCAGCCCTGGAAGTCTGACTTTTTTTTTTCTCTCTTCTTCCACACACTGTCAATAGGCGGGCATGGCTGCATGTTAATCCGACGGAGGGCACTCATCCCGGGCCGCACATCCGTGCGCGTGCACCCCCCCAGCCCTGGAAGTCTGACTTTTTTTTTTCTCTCTTCTTCCACACACTGTCAATAGGCGGGCATGGCTGCATGTTAATCCGACGGAGGGCACTCATCCCGGGCCGCACATCCGTGCGCGTGCACCCCCCCAGCCCTGGAAGTCTGACTTTTTTTTATTCTCTCTTCTTCCACACACTGTCAATAGGCGGGCATGGCTGCAGGTTAATCCGACGGAGGGCACTCATCCCGGGCCGCACATCCGTGCGCGTGCACCCCCACCAGCCCTGGAAGTCTGACTTTTTTTTTTCTCTCTTCTTCCACACACTGTCAATAGGCGGGCATGGCTGCAGGTTAATCCGACGGAGGGCACTCATCCCGGGCCGCACATCCGTGCGCGTGCACCCCCCCAGCCCTGGAAGTCTGACTTTTTTTTATTCTCTCTTCTTCCACACACTGTCAATAGGCGGGCATGGCTGCAGGTTAATCCGACGGAGGGCACTCATCCCGGGCCGCACATCCGTGCGCGTGCACCCCCACCAGCCCTGGAAGTCTGACTTTTTTTTTTCTCTCTTCTTCCACACACTGTCAATAGGCGGGCATGGCTGCAGGTTAATCCGACGGAGGGCACTCATCCCGGGCCGCACATCCGTGCGCGTGCACCCCCCCAGCCCTGGAAGTCTGACTTTTTTTTATTCTCTCTTCTTCCACACACTGTCAATAGGCGGGCATGGCTGCAGGTTAATCCGACGGAGGGCACTCATCCCGGGCCGCACATCCGTGCGCGTGCACCCCCACCAGCCCTGGAAGTCTGACTTTTTTTTTTCTCTCTTCTTCCACACACTGTCAATAGGCGGGCATGGCTGCAGGTTAATCCGACGGAGGGCACTCATCCCGGGCCGCACATCCGTGCGCGTGCACCCCCCCAGCCCTGGAAGTCTGACTTTTTTTTATTCTCTCTTCTTCCACACACTGTCAATAGGCGGGCATGGCTGCAGGTTAATCCGACGGAGGGCACTCATCCCGGGCCGCACATCCGTGCGCGTGCACCCCCACCAGCCCTGGAAGTCTGACTTTTTTTTTTCTCTCTTCTTCCACACACTGTCAATAGGCGGGCATGGCTGCAGGTTAATCCGACGGAGGGCACTCATCCCGGGCCGCACATCCGTGCGCGTGCACCCCCCCAGCCCTGGAAGTCTGACTTTTTTTTATTCTCTCTTCTTCCACACACTGTCAATAGGCGGGCATGGCTGCAGGTTAATCCGACGGAGGGCACTCATCCCGGGCCGCACATCCGTGCGCGTGCACCCCCACCAGCCCTGGAAGTCTGACTTTTTTTTTTCTCTCTTCTTCCACACACTGTCAATAGGCGGGCATGGCTGCAGGTTAATCCGACGGAGGGCACTCATCCCGGGCCGCACATCCGTGCGCGTGCACCCCCCCAGCCCTGGAAGTCTGACTTTTTTTTATTCTCTCTTCTTCCACACACTGTCAATAGGCGGGCATGGCTGCAGGTTAATCCGACGGAGGGCACTCATCCCGGGCCGCACATCCGTGCGCGTGCACCCCCCCAGCCCTGGAAGTCTGACTTTTTTTTTTCTCTCTTCTTCCACACACTGTCAATAGGCGGGCATGGCTGCAGGTTAATCCGACGGAGGGCACTCATCCCGGGCCGCACATCCGTGCGCGTGCACCCCCCCAGCCCTGGAAGTCTGACTTTTTTTTTCTCTCTCTTCTTCCACACACTGTCAATAGGCGGGCATGGCTGCATGTTAATCCGACGGAGGGCACTCATCCCGGGCCGCACATCCGTGCGCGTGCACCCCCCCAGCCCTGGAAGTCTGACTTTTTTTTTTCTCTCTTCTTCCACACACTGTCAATAGGCGGGCATGGCTGCATGTTAATCCGACGGAGGGCACTCATCCCGGGCCGCACATCCGTGCGCGTGCACCCCCCCAGCCCTGGAAGTCTGACTTTTTTTTATTCTCTCTTCTTCCACACACTGTCAATAGGCGGGCATGGCTGCAGGTTAATCCGACGGAGGGCACTCATCCCGGGCCGCACATCCGTGCGCGTGCACCCCCACCAGCCCTGGAAGTCTGACTTTTTTTTTTCTCTCTTCTTCCACACACTGTCAATAGGCGGGCATGGCTGCAGGTTAATCCGACGGAGGGCACTCATCCCGGGCCGCACATCCGTGCGCGTGCACCCCCCCAGCCCTGGAAGTCTGACTTTTTTTTATTCTCTCTTCTTCCACACACTGTCAATAGGCGGGCATGGCTGCAGGTTAATCCGACGGAGGGCACTCATCCCGGGCCGCACATCCGTGCGCGTGCACCCCCACCAGCCCTGGAAGTCTGACTTTTTTTTTTCTCTCTTCTTCCACACACTGTCAATAGGCGGGCATGGCTGCAGGTTAATCCGACGGAGGGCACTCATCCCGGGCCGCACATCCGTGCGCGTGCACCCCCCCAGCCCTGGAAGTCTGACTTTTTTTTTCTCTCTCTTCTTCCACACACTGTCAATAGGCGGGCATGGCTGCATGTTAATCCGACGGAGGGCACTCATCCCGGGCCGCACATCCGTGCGCGTGCACCCCCCCAGCCCTGGAAGTCTGACTTTTTTTTTATTCTCTCTTCTTCCACACACTGTCAATAGGCGTGCATGGCTGCAGGTTAATCCGACGGAGGGCACTCATCCCGGGCCGCACATCCGTGCGCGTGCACCCCCCCAGCCCTGGAAGTCTGACTTTTTTTTTTCTCTCTTCTTCCACACACTGTCAATAGGCGGGCATGGCTGCAGGTTAATCCGACGGAGGGCACTCATCCCGGGCCGCACATCCGTGCGCGTGCACCCCCCCAGCCCTGGAAGTCTGACTTTTTTTTTCTCTCTCTTCTTCCACACACTGTCAATAGGCGGGCATGGCTGCATGTTAATCCGACGGAGGGCACTCATCCCGGGCCGCACATCCGTGCGCGTGCACCCCCCCAGCCCTGGAAGTCTGACTTTTTTTTTTCTCTCTTCTTCCACACACTGTCAATAGGCGGGCATGGCTGCATGTTAATCCGACGGAGGGCACTCATCCCGGGCCGCACATCCGTGCGCGTGCACCCCCCCAGCCCTGGAAGTCTGACTTTTTTTTATTCTCTCTTCTTCCACACACTGTCAATAGGCGGGCATGGCTGCAGGTTAATCCGACGGAGGGCACTCATCCCGGGCCGCACATCCGTGCGCGTGCACCCCCACCAGCCCTGGAAGTCTGACTTTTTTTTTTCTCTCTTCTTCCACACACTGTCAATAGGCGGGCATGGCTGCAGGTTAATCCGACGGAGGGCACTCATCCCGGGCCGCACATCCGTGCGCGTGCACCCCCCCAGCCCTGGAAGTCTGACTTTTTTTTATTCTCTCTTCTTCCACACACTGTCAATAGGCGGGCATGGCTGCAGGTTAATCCGACGGAGGGCACTCATCCCGGGCCGCACATCCGTGCGCGTGCACCCCCACCAGCCCTGGAAGTCTGACTTTTTTTTTTCTCTCTTCTTCCACACACTGTCAATAGGCGGGCATGGCTGCAGGTTAATCCGACGGAGGGCACTCATCCCGGGCCGCACATCCGTGCGCGTGCACCCCCCCAGCCCTGGAAGTCTGACTTTTTTTTATTCTCTCTTCTTCCACACACTGTCAATAGGCGGGCATGGCTGCAGGTTAATCCGACGGAGGGCACTCATCCCGGGCCGCACATCCGTGCGCGTGCACCCCCACCAGCCCTGGAAGTCTGACTTTTTTTTTTCTCTCTTCTTCCACACACTGTCAATAGGCGGGCATGGCTGCAGGTTAATCCGACGGAGGGCACTCATCCCGGGCCGCACATCCGTGCGCGTGCACCCCCCCAGCCCTGGAAGTCTGACTTTTTTTTATTCTCTCTTCTTCCACACACTGTCAATAGGCGGGCATGGCTGCAGGTTAATCCGACGGAGGGCACTCATCCCGGGCCGCACATCCGTGCGCGTGCACCCCCACCAGCCCTGGAAGTCTGACTTTTTTTTTTCTCTCTTCTTCCACACACTGTCAATAGGCGGGCATGGCTGCAGGTTAATCCGACGGAGGGCACTCATCCCGGGCCGCACATCCGTGCGCGTGCACCCCCCCAGCCCTGGAAGTCTGACTTTTTTTTATTCTCTCTTCTTCCACACACTGTCAATAGGCGGGCATGGCTGCAGGTTAATCCGACGGAGGGCACTCATCCCGGGCCGCACATCCGTGCGCGTGCACCCCCCCAGCCCTGGAAGTCTGACTTTTTTTTTTCTCTCTTCTTCCACACACTGTCAATAGGCGGGCATGGCTGCAT
>NW_028155521.1:0-1000 GCF_963514095.1 Eutrigla gurnardus
GATGTTAATGATTCTCAAATAATCCACGTATGTGCAGCTTTCTAAAGCAGTTCATAAAATCAAACCTTGACTGTGGACGATAAAAAAAGTCGACGACAAATTGATTAGAGTCCTAATCTTCACCCTTTTTGTAAAGCAAAGCATCCGATGGAAATATTGCAGAATGAAGTTGAGCATGCAGGCATTCCGTCTTGCACCAGCAGCATCCCAAGAAACCCCCCAAAACCAAGACCACATTGCCATTACATCCCGGCCTCTGAATAGAAAGCTGCTGGTTTTTCCTCCCCCCCTCCTTTGCTTCATGGTTGAAGGATAAACATATTAGCTGTGATTTCTCAAGCTGCCTTTCATGTGGTCCACTATCTGCCACCTCAAGACACGTCTCCAGCGTTAGCCCTGCATGTACGCCAAGAAAAGGATGGCTAAATCTGAGAAAAAATTCATATTCTGTTCTCTTAAAAGCAATCTGGTCATTTGGTTCTGTGAATATCTCAACATAACACCTTTTAATTGTCGAGCTTCGGCACCACCTGACACCTCCGTGTGTGTGTATTCCCAGCATGCACCTGTCATTTTGACCTTGAAAATCCCCTCTTTTTTATTTATTTATTCATTTAAAGCTTAATTTGAATCATTTCAAATATGAAATCTGTGTGATTTCCATCCATCTTGGAGGCGACGTAGCTTCCCGACTGTCCCTGACGATCACAACAGTAAGAAAAGCGTCTCCATGACATTGACCTGATGGAGAGTTCTCCCATCCCGTAAACCCACCCCGCATCCACCTTCCCATCAATTAAACGGACTAATGAGGTGTGAAGCCGGCTGTTAAAGTCACTGATTGCGACGTGCTTCCGTAACAGAACAGCGTGTAACATGTAAAAGGCCATGATTTTTTTCATTTTTTTTTTCTGCCAACTGCAAATCAAACATCAGTTAACAAGAAAAAAAAAAAAAAAGTCAGAGAGTCTCGCAGGAATCACAGCGGTGCATCGCTGAT
>NW_028155520.1:0-2500 GCF_963514095.1 Eutrigla gurnardus
CAAAGTGTTCATTTAACTCTGATGGTGTCACTCTAGACCAGTGTTTATAAGCCGAGTCCACATTTAGTTGAGAACAGAACCAGATGTGAGCGCGCAAACTGTCAACACTTTGGACGAGAGAGATGAAAGACTTTCTGTGTGTTTAACGATTTCAGAATGTGTGTGGTTTTTTTTTTGTGTTTGTGCAAAATGGTCGAAAATTACAATTTAATTGTTAACGTTAAATCAGTGCAGATCACATAATTTATGGACGATGGTTTTGAAGCCTCAAGTTTTTTTTTTAATTAATTCTTCGGTGAATGGAAGTCAACGTATTTGGACTGTGATTAACTCAAGCAGTAGAGCAGCACCCTTACTGGATCTGGATCCATCTGGATTCTGGTGTGAAGCTGCAAGTTAGCTTCATAATTCAAGGTCAACTTTACAGCTAAGTGTTGAAGTCATCTTAGTAGCTAACTAGCATTGGTAGCAACCTGTCAATCACAAGGTAGCCCTAAAGCCCCCTAAAGTACTTTATGGTCTATTTGACTCTAAATGAATTATGATGTACTAAATGAACATCATGCTGGATTGAAGGAGACTTGAAACTAGAGATTGAGACCATAAACTCATATTTACAATGTTTCCTGAGGTAATAGTTAAACTGAGATAACCCTAGACGTCCATGTCATCAGACTTCTTTTTGCAACCAGAGGAGTCAATTCAAATCCATCAGATCAATTAACTATGACAGCAGTCATAGCAGTAGTAGCAGAAATAATAATAGAAACATGTTAACTGCTAATAATAGCAGTAGTGGGTATAATAGAAAGATAACGAGAATAAGAGATGTTATGGTAGCAGTAATATGACTAGAAATATGAGTCATAATAATAGTAGCTGTAGTTGTCAAGCGGGAGGGGGGGGGGGGGGGACAGGCAATAAAAGGTGTTTTGAGAAAGCGTGTGTCACCGCAAACCACCAGCGGTCAGCTGTATGAGGGATTAGCCATGGACGGACACAGGGATGCACACTCACACACTCACACACACACACACAACGGATTTCATCATCTCCCGGCGGAGATTAGGAGTGAACACTGCGTTCATGAAAGCAACTGTGTTTAGGAGGGCAATCATGGGCATCGCTGCGACATCACCTCCGTTTCCACAGAACACGCCGGAAGGTGTCTGAGCGACGTAGCAGTGATTATCTGCACATCTCTGCCAGGCAGATACTGAGAAAAAAAAATACTGTTAACTACGTTTCATTGGACGCCATGAATGAGAGATAAAGATCGCTGCATCTGCTACGTACAACACACACCTCACACACACACACACACACACACACACACACACACACACACACACACACTCTGAGTCACTCCTCTGACCACAGTACAGCCTTGACATTTTCTCATGCCTCCAGTCTATTTACCAAAGTTCAGACAGGAAGGAACCCATCTCTCGCGTTGCCTATCGCGTCAACCACGTATCAACAGTGACGCTGATCGAATCAAAACAAAAGGCAAAAAACTAATTTGAATTGCAGTTTCAAAGTTGTGCTACATTCTTCAAACCCCGCACGGCGACAAACTGCCTGTTTCCAACTGGCTTTCCATCTTGAGGTGAGCTCTTGCGATTGAGCAACCACCTGACTTCAAGCCTTGCATTGTTTTGGTTTTTTTTCGGATTCACTCGAGAACAATGCTCCCTCAGCGATGCGAACAGATCTCTGTTGTTTGGTGAAACACATTCACATTGTTTCTGTTTCTAGACGTTACATCACCGGGCTTGTCGCAGGACAACTTGTGGTCGGTTATTTAAACAAAGTGGGAGAGGGCTCGGCGTATTATTGCTGTTAGGTTCCAGTTAAATGACTGCCGGTCTAATTTGTTTGATTGCTAAAAACACAATAATCTAATCACGATTCTTAATGAGCAAGTATGTTAAAGCATTTATTTAATCAGCGGTGTCAGACAAGATTGGTAGGTTGTTTGCAGAGTGCTGACCTAGACAAATAATTCTCACTGGAAACCAAATACCTTTGTGATTTTGCATTTTGATACTGTTGGACTGAGCCCAGTGAGCAGATGAGTGGTTTTATTCCTCCATTTGGACCTGACTTTGCATTTGATGGCAGAAATTTTAAATAATGAAACCTTTTTTTTTCTTCTTTTTCTTCAAATAAACCTTTTGAAATGTGCTGAATGTTGCATTTGATCCAACAGAGACGAAGGTAAAAAGGTTACTGGTTTCGGACTGTTTGAACACGACTGTCAAGTGATTTATATCGTTGTTTAAATGCCATTTGATGCTGACGGACTTCAGATCTGGGCTGGAACGCAATGAAGAGGGTTTGGGATGGATGGATGGATGGATGGATGGGTGGGTGGATGGATGGGTGGATGGGTTGGTGGATGGATGGATGGGTGGATGGATGGGTGGATGGGTTGGCGGATGGATGGATGGGTGGATGGATGGGTGGATGGATGGATGGATGGGTGGATGGGTTGGTG
>NW_028155519.1:0-32678 GCF_963514095.1 Eutrigla gurnardus
TTTTAACCACTATTGCAGTGTCAGTTGTCAAATAAGCTGCATTCTTCAATGTCCCACCGAGATCAACACATTTAAGTCATAACAGCACTCTGGAGTGGATCTTCTTTCGTTTCAATGTGATTCCAGTGTCTTTGAACACAAAATGGCGTCTAAACATCAAATAAGTGCAAAACAATGCTTTTACAAGTTTAATGTGGGGAAAAGGCTGTAATAGCTGTTTCACACAGGGAAGAGGCTTTTAAGCTGTTATTTGCAGGTAACACACGTTTTAACCGCTATTGCAGTGTGAGTTGTCAAATAAGCTGCATTCTTCAATGTCCCACCGAGATCAACACATTTAAGTCATAACAGCACTCTGGAGTGGATCTTCTTTCGTTTCAATTTGATTCCAGTGTCTTTGAACACAAAATGGCGTCTAAACATCAAATAAGTGCAAAACAATGCTTTTACAAGTTTAATGTGGGGAAAAGGCTGTAATAGCTGTTTCACACAGGGAAGAGGCTTTTAAGCTGTTATTTGCAGGTAACACACGTTTTAACCACTATTGCAGTGTGAGTTGTCAAATAAGCTGCATTCTTCAATGTCCCACTGAGATCAACACATTTAAGTCATAAAAGCACTCTGGAGTGGATCTTCTTTTGTTTCAGTGTGATTCCAGTGTCTTTGAACACAAAATGGCGTCTAAACATCAAATAAGTGCAAAACAATGCTTTTACAAGTTTAATGTGGGCAAAAAGCCGGAAACAGCTGTTTCACGCAGGAAAGAGGCTTTTAAGCTGTTATTTGCAGGTAACATGCATTTTAACCACTATTGCAGTGTCAGTTGTCAAATAAGCTGCATTCTTCAATGTCCCACCGAGATCAACACATTTAAGTCATAACAGCACTCTGGAGTGGATCTTCTTTCGTTTCAATGTGATTCCAGTGTCTTTGAACACAAATTGGCGTCTAAACATCAAATAAGTGCAAAACAATGCTTTTACAAGTTTAATGTGGGGAAAAGGCTGTAATAGCTGTTTCACACAGGGAAGAGGCTTTTAAGCTGTTATTTGCAGGTAACACACGTTTTAACCGCTATTGCAGTGTGAGTTGTCAAATAAGCTGCATTCTTCAATGTCCCACCGAGATCAACACATTTAAGTCATAACAGCACTCTGGAGTGGATCTTCTTTCGTTTCAATGTGATTCCAGTGTCTTTGAACACAAAATGGCGTCTAAACATCAAATAAGTGCAAAACAATGCTTTTACAAGTTTAATGTGGGGAAAAGGCTGTAATAGCTGTTTCACACAGGGAAGAGGCTTTTAAGCTGTTATTTGCAGGTAACACACGTTTTAACCACTATTGCAGTGTGAGTTGTCAAATAAGCTGCATTCTTCAATGTCCCACTGAGATCAACACATTTAAGTCATAAAAGCACTCTGGAGTGGATCTTCTTTTGTTTCAGTGTGATTCCAGTGTCTTTGAACACAAATGGCGTCTAAACATCAAATAAGTGCAAAACAATGCTTTTACAAGTTTAATGTGGGCAAAAAGCCGGAAACAGCTGTTTCACGCAGGAAAGAGGCTTTTAAGCTGTTATTTGCAGGTAACATGCATTTTAACCACTATTGCAGTGTCAGTTGTCAAATAAGCTGCATTCTTCAATATCCCACTGAGATCAACACATTTAAGTCATAAAAGCACTCTGGAGTGGATCTTCTTTTGTTTCAGTGTGATTCCAGTGTCTTTGAACACAAAATGGCGTCTAAACATCAAATAAGTGCAAAACAATGCTTTTACAAGTTTAATGTGGGGAAAAGGCTGTAATAGCTGTTTCACACAGGGAAGAAGAGGCTTTTAAGCTGTTATTTGCAGGTAACACACGTTTTAACCACTATTGCAGTGTGAGTTGTCAAATAAGCTGCATTCTTCAATGTCCCACCGAGATCAACACATTTAAGTCATAACAGCACTCTGGAGTGGATCTTCTTTCGTTTCAATGTGATTCCAGTGTCTTTGAACACAAAATGGCGTCTAAACATCAAATAAGTGCAAAACAATGCTTTTACAAGTTTAATGTGGGGAAAAGGCTGTAATAGCTGTTTCACACAGGGAAGAGGCTTTTAAGCTGTTATTTGCAGGTAACACACGTTTTAACCACTATTGCAGTGTGAGTTGTCAAATAAGCTGCATTCTTCAATGTCCCACTGAGATCAACACATTTAAGTCATAAAAGCACTCTGGAGTGGATCTTCTTTTGTTTCAGTGTGATTCCAGTGTCTTTGAACACAAAATGGCGTCTAAACATCAAATAAGTGCAAAACAATGCTTTTACAAGTTTAATGTGGGGAAAAGGCTGTAATAGCTGTTTCACACAGGGAAGAGGCTTTTAAGCTGTTATTTGCAGGTAACACACGTTTTAACCACTATTGCAGTGTGAGTTGTCAAATAAGCTGCATTCTTCAATGTCCCACTGAGATCAACACATTTAAGTCATAAAAGCACTCTGGAGTGGATCTTCTTTTGTTTCAGTGTGATTCCAGTGTCTTTGAACACAAAATGGCGTCTAAACATCAAATAAGTGCAAAACAATGCTTTTACAAGTTTAATGTGGGCAAAAAGCCGGAAACAGCTGTTTCACGCAGGAAAGAGGCTTTTAAGCTGTTATTTGCAGGTAACATGCATTTTAACCACTATTGCAGTGTCAGTTGTCAAATAAGCTGCATTCTTCAATATCCCACTGAGATCAACACATTTAAGTCATAAAAGCACTCTGGAGTGGATCTTCTTTTGTTTCAGTGTGATTCCAGTGTCTTTGAACACAAAATGGCGTCTAAACATCAAATAAGTGCAAAACAATGCTTTTACAAGTTTAATGTGGGGAAAAGGCTGTAATAGCTGTTTCACACAGGGAAGAGGCTTTTAAGCTGTTATTTGCAGGTAACACACGTTTTAACCACTATTGCAGTGTGAGTTGTCAAATAAGCTGCATTCTTCAATGTCCCACTGAGATCAACACATTTAAGTCATAACAGCACTCTGGAGTGGATCTTCTTTGGTTTCAATGTGATTCCAGTGTCTTTGAACACAAAATGGCGTCTAAACATCAAATAAGTGCAAAACAATGCTTTTACAAGTTTAATGTGGGGAAAAGGCTGTAATAGCTGTTTCACACAGGGAAGAGGCTTTTAAGCTGTTATTTGCAGGTAACACACGTTTTAACCACTATTGCAGTGTGAGTTGTCAAATAAGCTGCATTCTTCAATGTCCCACTGAGATCAACACATTTAAGTCATAAAAGCACTCTGGAGTGGATCTTCTGTCGTTTCAGTGTGATTCCAGTGTCTTTGAACACAAAATGGCGTCTAAACATCAAATCAGTGCAAAACAATGCTTTTACAAGTTTAATGTGGGGAAAAGGCTGTAATAGCTGTTTCACACAGGGAAGAGGCTTTTAAGCTGTTATTTGCAGGTAACACACGTTTTAACCACTATTGCAGTGTGAGTTGTCAAATAAGCTGCATTCTTCAATGTCCCACTGGGATCAACACATTTAAGTCATAAAAGCACTCTGGAGTGGATCTTCTTTTGTTTCAGTGTGATTCCAGTGTCTTTGAACACAAAATGGCGTCTAAACATCAAATAAGTGCAAAACAATGCTTTTACAAGTTTAATGTGGGCAAAAAGCCGGAAACAGCTGTTTCACGCAGGAAAGAGGCTTTTAAGCTGTTATTTGCAGGTAACATGCATTTTAACCACTATTGCAGTGTCAGTTGTCAAATAAGCTGCATTCTTCAATGTCCCACCGAGATCAACACATTTAAGTCATAACAGCACTCTGGAGTGGATCTTCTTTCGTTTCAATGTGATTCCAGTGTCTTTGAACACAAATTGGCGTCTAAACATCAAATAAGTGCAAAACAATGCTTTTACAAGTTTAATGTGGGGAAAAGGCTGTAATAGCTGTTTCACACAGGGAAGAGGCTTTTAAGCTGTTATTTGCAGGTAACACACGTTTTAACCGCTATTGCAGTGTGAGTTGTCAAATAAGCTGCATTCTTCAATGTCCCACCGAGATCAACACATTTAAGTCATAACAGCACTCTGGAGTGGATCTTCTTTCGTTTCAATGTGATTCCAGTGTCTTTGAACACAAAATGGCGTCTAAACATCAAATAAGTGCAAAACAATGCTTTTACAAGTTTAATGTGGGGAAAAGGCTGTAATAGCTGTTTCACACAGGGAAGAGGCTTTTAAGCTGTTATTTGCAGGTAACACACGTTTTAACCACTATTGCAGTGTGAGTTGTCAAATAAGCTGCATTCTTCAATGTCCCACTGAGATCAACACATTTAAGTCATAAAAGCACTCTGGAGTGGATCTTCTTTTGTTTCAGTGTGATTCCAGTGTCTTTGAACACAAAATGGCGTCTAAACATCAAATAAGTGCAAAACAATGCTTTTACAAGTTTAATGTGGGCAAAAAGCCGGAAACAGCTGTTTCACGCAGGAAAGAGGCTTTTAAGCTGTTATTTGCAGGTAACATGCATTTTAACCACTATTGCAGTGTCAGTTGTCAAATAAGCTGCATTCTTCAATATCCCACTGAGATCAACACATTTAAGTCATAAAAGCACTCTGGAGTGGATCTTCTTTTGTTTCAGTGTGATTCCAGTGTCTTTGAACACAAAATGGCGTCTAAACATCAAATAAGTGCAAAACAATGCTTTTACAAGTTTAATGTGGGGAAAAGGCTGTAATAGCTGTTTCACACAGGGAAGAGGCTTTTAAGCTGTTATTTGCAGGTAACACACGTTTTAACCACTATTGCAGTGTGAGTTGTCAAATAAGCTGCATTCTTCAATGTCCCACTGAGATCAACACATTTAAGTCATAAAAGCACTCTGGAGTGGATCTTCTTTTGTTTCAGTGTGATTCCAGTGTCTTTGAACACAAAATGGCGTCTAAACATCAAATAAGTGCAAAACAATGCTTTTACAAGTTTAATGTGGGGAAAAGGCTGTAATAGCTGTTTCACACAGGGAAGAGGCTTTTAAGCTGTTATTTGCAGGTAACACACGTTTTAACCACTATTGCAGTGTGAGTTGTCAAATAAGCTGCATTCTTCAATGTCCCACTGAGATCAACACATTTAAGTCATAAAAGCACTCTGGAGTGGATCTTCTTTTGTTTCAGTGTGATTCCAGTGTCTTTGAACACAAAATGGCGTCTAAACATCAAATAAGTGCAAAACAATGCTTTTACAAGTTTAATGTGGGCAAAAAGCCGGAAACAGCTGTTTCACGCAGGAAAGAGGCTTTTAAGCTGTTATTTGCAGGTAACATGCATTTTAACCACTATTGCAGTGTCAGTTGTCAAATAAGCTGCATTCTTCAATGTCCCACCGAGATCAACACATTTAAGTCATAACAGCACTCTGGAGTGGATCTTCTTTCGTTTCAATGTGATTCCAGTGTCTTTGAACACAAATTGGCGTCTAAACATCAAATAAGTGCAAAACAATGCTTTTACAAGTTTAATGTGGGGAAAAGGCTGTAATAGCTGTTTCACACAGGGAAGAGGCTTTTAAGCTGTTATTTGCAGGTAACACACGTTTTAACCGCTATTGCAGTGTGAGTTGTCAAATAAGCTGCATTCTTCAATGTCCCACCGAGATCAACACATTTAAGTCATAACAGCACTCTGGAGTGGATCTTCTTTCGTTTCAATGTGATTCCAGTGTCTTTGAACACAAAATGGCGTCTAAACATCAAATAAGTGCAAAACAATGCTTTTACAAGTTTAATGTGGGGAAAAGGCTGTAATAGCTGTTTCACACAGGGAAGAGGCTTTTAAGCTGTTATTTGCAGGTAACACACGTTTTAACCACTATTGCAGTGTGAGTTGTCAAATAAGCTGCATTCTTCAATGTCCCACTGAGATCAACACATTTAAGTCATAAAAGCACTCTGGAGTGGATCTTCTTTTGTTTCAGTGTGATTCCAGTGTCTTTGAACACAAAATGGCGTCTAAACATCAAATAAGTGCAAAACAATGCTTTTACAAGTTTAATGTGGGCAAAAAGCCGGAAACAGCTGTTTCACGCAGGAAAGAGGCTTTTAAGCTGTTATTTGCAGGTAACATGCATTTTAACCACTATTGCAGTGTCAGTTGTCAAATAAGCTGCATTCTTCAATATCCCACTGAGATCAACACATTTAAGTCATAAAAGCACTCTGGAGTGGATCTTCTTTTGTTTCAGTGTGATTCCAGTGTCTTTGAACACAAAATGGCGTCTAAACATCAAATAAGTGCAAAACAATGCTTTTACAAGTTTAATGTGGGGAAAAGGCTGTAATAGCTGTTTCACACAGGGAAGAGGCTTTTAAGCTGTTATTTGCAGGTAACACACGTTTTAACCACTATTGCAGTGTGAGTTGTCAAATAAGCTGCATTCTTCAATGTCCCACCGAGATCAACACATTTAAGTCATAACAGCACTCTGGAGTGGATCTTCTTTCGTTTCAATGTGATTCCAGTGTCTTTGAACACAAAATGGCGTCTAAACATCAAATAAGTGCAAAACAATGCTTTTACAAGTTTAATGTGGGGAAAAGGCTGTAATAGCTGTTTCACACAGGGAAGAGGCTTTTAAGCTGTTATTTGCAGGTAACACACGTTTTAACCACTATTGCAGTGTGAGTTGTCAAATAAGCTGCATTCTTCAATGTCCCACTGAGATCAACACATTTAAGTCATAAAAGCACTCTGGAGTGGATCTTCTTTTGTTTCAGTGTGATTCCAGTGTCTTTGAACACAAAATGGCGTCTAAACATCAAATAAGTGCAAAACAATGCTTTTACAAGTTTAATGTGGGGAAAAGGCTGTAATAGCTGTTTCACACAGGGAAGAGGCTTTTAAGCTGTTATTTGCAGGTAACACACGTTTTAACCACTATTGCAGTGTGAGTTGTCAAATAAGCTGCATTCTTCAATGTCCCACTGAGATCAACACATTTAAGTCATAAAAGCACTCTGGAGTGGATCTTCTTTTGTTTCAGTGTGATTCCAGTGTCTTTGAACACAAAATGGCGTCTAAACATCAAATAAGTGCAAAACAATGCTTTTACAAGTTTAATGTGGGCAAAAAGCCGGAAACAGCTGTTTCACGCAGGAAAGAGGCTTTTAAGCTGTTATTTGCAGGTAACATGCATTTTAACCACTATTGCAGTGTCAGTTGTCAAATAAGCTGCATTCTTCAATATCCCACTGAGATCAACACATTTAAGTCATAAAAGCACTCTGGAGTGGATCTTCTTTTGTTTCAGTGTGATTCCAGTGTCTTTGAACACAAAATGGCGTCTAAACATCAAATAAGTGCAAAACAATGCTTTTACAAGTTTAATGTGGGGAAAAGGCTGTAATAGCTGTTTCACACAGGGAAGAGGCTTTTAAGCTGTTATTTGCAGGTAACACACGTTTTAACCACTATTGCAGTGTGAGTTGTCAAATAAGCTGCATTCTTCAATGTCCCACTGAGATCAACACATTTAAGTCATAACAGCACTCTGGAGTGGATCTTCTTTGGTTTCAATGTGATTCCAGTGTCTTTGAACACAAAATGGCGTCTAAACATCAAATAAGTGCAAAACAATGCTTTTACAAGTTTAATGTGGGGAAAAGGCTGTAATAGCTGTTTCACACAGGGAAGAGGCTTTTAAGCTGTTATTTGCAGGTAACACACGTTTTAACCACTATTGCAGTGTGAGTTGTCAAATAAGCTGCATTCTTCAATGTCCCACTGAGATCAACACATTTAAGTCATAAAAGCACTCTGGAGTGGATCTTCTTTTGTTTCAGTGTGATTCCAGTGTCTTTGAACACAAAATGGCGTCTAAACATCAAATAAGTGCAAAACAATGCTTTTACAAGTTTAATGTGGGCAAAAAGCCGGAAACAGCTGTTTCACGCAGGAAAGAGGCTTTTAAGCTGTTATTTGCAGGTAACATGCATTTTAACCACTATTGCAGTGTCAGTTGTCAAATAAGCTGCATTCTTCAATATCCCACTGAGATCAACACATTTAAGTCATAAAAGCACTCTGGAGTGGATCTTCTTTTGTTTCAGTGTGATTCCAGTGTCTTTGAACACAAAATGGCGTCTAAACATCAAATAAGTGCAAAACAATGCTTTTACAAGTTTAATGTGGGGAAAAGGCTGTAATAGCTGTTTCACACAGGGAAGAGGCTTTTAAGCTGTTATTTGCAGGTAACACACGTTTTAACCACTATTGCAGTGTGAGTTGTCAAATAAGCTGCATTCTTCAATGTCCCACCGAGATCAACACATTTAAGTCATAACAGCACTCTGGAGTGGATCTTCTTTCGTTTCAATGTGATTCCAGTGTCTTTGAACACAAAATGGCGTCTAAACATCAAATAAGTGCAAAACAATGCTTTTACAAGTTTAATGTGGGGAAAAGGCTGTAATAGCTGTTTCACACAGGGAAGAGGCTTTTAAGCTGTTATTTGCAGGTAACACACGTTTTAACCACTATTGCAGTGTGAGTTGTCAAATAAGCTGCATTCTTCAATGTCCCACTGAGATCAACACATTTAAGTCATAAAAGCACTCTGGAGTGGATCTTCTTTTGTTTCAGTGTGATTCCAGTGTCTTTGAACACAAAATGGCGTCTAAACATCAAATAAGTGCAAAACAATGCTTTTACAAGTTTAATGTGGGGAAAAGGCTGTAATAGCTGTTTCACACAGGGAAGAGGCTTTTAAGCTGTTATTTGCAGGTAACACACGTTTTAACCACTATTGCAGTGTGAGTTGTCAAATAAGCTGCATTCTTCAATGTCCCACTGAGATCAACACATTTAAGTCATAAAAGCACTCTGGAGTGGATCTTCTTTTGTTTCAGTGTGATTCCAGTGTCTTTGAACACAAAATGGCGTCTAAACATCAAATAAGTGCAAAACAATGCTTTTACAAGTTTAATGTGGGCAAAAAGCCGGAAACAGCTGTTTCACGCAGGAAAGAGGCTTTTAAGCTGTTATTTGCAGGTAACATGCATTTTAACCACTATTGCAGTGTCAGTTGTCAAATAAGCTGCATTCTTCAATATCCCACTGAGATCAACACATTTAAGTCATAAAAGCACTCTGGAGTGGATCTTCTTTTGTTTCAGTGTGATTCCAGTGTCTTTGAACACAAAATGGCGTCTAAACATCAAATAAGTGCAAAACAATGCTTTTACAAGTTTAATGTGGGGAAAAGGCTGTAATAGCTGTTTCACACAGGGAAGAGGCTTTTAAGCTGTTATTTGCAGGTAACACACGTTTTAACCACTATTGCAGTGTGAGTTGTCAAATAAGCTGCATTCTTCAATGTCCCACTGAGATCAACACATTTAAGTCATAACAGCACTCTGGAGTGGATCTTCTTTGGTTTCAATGTGATTCCAGTGTCTTTGAACACAAAATGGCGTCTAAACATCAAATAAGTGCAAAACAATGCTTTTACAAGTTTAATGTGGGGAAAAGGCTGTAATAGCTGTTTCACACAGGGAAGAGGCTTTTAAGCTGTTATTTGCAGGTAACACACGTTTTAACCACTATTGCAGTGTGAGTTGTCAAATAAGCTGCATTCTTCAATGTCCCACTGAGATCAACACATTTAAGTCATAAAAGCACTCTGGAGTGGATCTTCTGTCGTTTCAGTGTGATTCCAGTGTCTTTGAACACAAAATGGCGTCTAAACATCAAATCAGTGCAAAACAATGCTTTTACAAGTTTAATGTGGGGAAAAGGCTGTAATAGCTGTTTCACACAGGGAAGAGGCTTTTAAGCTGTTATTTGCAGGTAACACACGTTTTAACCACTATTGCAGTGTGAGTTGTCAAATAAGCTGCATTCTTCAATGTCCCACTGGGATCAACACATTTAAGTCATAAAAGCACTCTGGAGTGGATCTTCTTTTGTTTCAGTGTGATTCCAGTGTCTTTGAACACAAAATGGCGTCTAAACATCAAATAAGTGCAAAACAATGCTTTTACAAGTTTAATGTGGGCAAAAAGCCGGAAACAGCTGTTTCACGCAGGAAAGAGGCTTTTAAGCTGTTATTTGCAGGTAACATGCATTTTAACCACTATTGCAGTGTCAGTTGTCAAATAAGCTGCATTCTTCAATGTCCCACCGAGATCAACACATTTAAGTCATAACAGCACTCTGGAGTGGATCTTCTTTCGTTTCAATGTGATTCCAGTGTCTTTGAACACAAATTGGCGTCTAAACATCAAATAAGTGCAAAACAATGCTTTTACAAGTTTAATGTGGGGAAAAGGCTGTAATAGCTGTTTCACACAGGGAAGAGGCTTTTAAGCTGTTATTTGCAGGTAACACACGTTTTAACCGCTATTGCAGTGTGAGTTGTCAAATAAGCTGCATTCTTCAATGTCCCACCGAGATCAACACATTTAAGTCATAACAGCACTCTGGAGTGGATCTTCTTTCGTTTCAATGTGATTCCAGTGTCTTTGAACACAAAATGGCGTCTAAACATCAAATAAGTGCAAAACAATGCTTTTACAAGTTTAATGTGGGGAAAAGGCTGTAATAGCTGTTTCACACAGGGAAGAGGCTTTTAAGCTGTTATTTGCAGGTAACACACGTTTTAACCACTATTGCAGTGTGAGTTGTCAAATAAGCTGCATTCTTCAATGTCCCACTGAGATCAACACATTTAAGTCATAAAAGCACTCTGGAGTGGATCTTCTTTTGTTTCAGTGTGATTCCAGTGTCTTTGAACACAAAATGGCGTCTAAACATCAAATAAGTGCAAAACAATGCTTTTACAAGTTTAATGTGGGCAAAAAGCCGGAAACAGCTGTTTCACGCAGGAAAGAGGCTTTTAAGCTGTTATTTGCAGGTAACATGCATTTTAACCACTATTGCAGTGTCAGTTGTCAAATAAGCTGCATTCTTCAATATCCCACTGAGATCAACACATTTAAGTCATAAAAGCACTCTGGAGTGGATCTTCTTTTGTTTCAGTGTGATTCCAGTGTCTTTGAACACAAAATGGCGTCTAAACATCAAATAAGTGCAAAACAATGCTTTTACAAGTTTAATGTGGGGAAAAGGCTGTAATAGCTGTTTCACACAGGGAAGAGGCTTTTAAGCTGTTATTTGCAGGTAACACACGTTTTAACCACTATTGCAGTGTGAGTTGTCAAATAAGCTGCATTCTTCAATGTCCCACCGAGATCAACACATTTAAGTCATAACAGCACTCTGGAGTGGATCTTCTTTCGTTTCAATGTGATTCCAGTGTCTTTGAACACAAAATGGCGTCTAAACATCAAATAAGTGCAAAACAATGCTTTTACAAGTTTAATGTGGGGAAAAGGCTGTAATAGCTGTTTCACACAGGGAAGAGGCTTTTAAGCTGTTATTTGCAGGTAACACACGTTTTAACCACTATTGCAGTGTGAGTTGTCAAATAAGCTGCATTCTTCAATGTCCCACTGAGATCAACACATTTAAGTCATAAAAGCACTCTGGAGTGGATCTTCTTTTGTTTCAGTGTGATTCCAGTGTCTTTGAACACAAAATGGCGTCTAAACATCAAATAAGTGCAAAACAATGCTTTTACAAGTTTAATGTGGGGAAAAGGCTGTAATAGCTGTTTCACACAGGGAAGAGGCTTTTAAGCTGTTATTTGCAGGTAACACACGTTTTAACCACTATTGCAGTGTGAGTTGTCAAATAAGCTGCATTCTTCAATGTCCCACTGAGATCAACACATTTAAGTCATAAAAGCACTCTGGAGTGGATCTTCTTTTGTTTCAGTGTGATTCCAGTGTCTTTGAACACAAAATGGCGTCTAAACATCAAATAAGTGCAAAACAATGCTTTTACAAGTTTAATGTGGGCAAAAAGCCGGAAACAGCTGTTTCACGCAGGAAAGAGGCTTTTAAGCTGTTATTTGCAGGTAACATGCATTTTAACCACTATTGCAGTGTCAGTTGTCAAATAAGCTGCATTCTTCAATATCCCACTGAGATCAACACATTTAAGTCATAAAAGCACTCTGGAGTGGATCTTCTTTTGTTTCAGTGTGATTCCAGTGTCTTTGAACACAAAATGGCGTCTAAACATCAAATAAGTGCAAAACAATGCTTTTACAAGTTTAATGTGGGGAAAAGGCTGTAATAGCTGTTTCACACAGGGAAGAGGCTTTTAAGCTGTTATTTGCAGGTAACACACGTTTTAACCACTATTGCAGTGTGAGTTGTCAAATAAGCTGCATTCTTCAATGTCCCACTGAGATCAACACATTTAAGTCATAACAGCACTCTGGAGTGGATCTTCTTTGGTTTCAATGTGATTCCAGTGTCTTTGAACACAAAATGGCGTCTAAACATCAAATAAGTGCAAAACAATGCTTTTACAAGTTTAATGTGGGGAAAAGGCTGTAATAGCTGTTTCACACAGGGAAGAGGCTTTTAAGCTGTTATTTGCAGGTAACACACGTTTTAACCACTATTGCAGTGTGAGTTGTCAAATAAGCTGCATTCTTCAATGTCCCACTGAGATCAACACATTTAAGTCATAAAAGCACTCTGGAGTGGATCTTCTGTCGTTTCAGTGTGATTCCAGTGTCTTTGAACACAAAATGGCGTCTAAACATCAAATCAGTGCAAAACAATGCTTTTACAAGTTTAATGTGGGGAAAAGGCTGTAATAGCTGTTTCACACAGGGAAGAGGCTTTTAAGCTGTTATTTGCAGGTAACACACGTTTTAACCACTATTGCAGTGTGAGTTGTCAAATAAGCTGCATTCTTCAATGTCCCACTGGGATCAACACATTTAAGTCATAAAAGCACTCTGGAGTGGATCTTCTGTCGTTTCAGTGTGATTCCAGTGTCTTTGAACACAAAATGGCGTCTAAACATCAAATAAGTGCAAAACAATGCTTTTACAAGTTTAATGTGGGCAAAAAGCCGGAAACAGCTGTTTCACGCAGGAAAGAGGCTTTTAAGCTGTTATTTGCAGGTAACATGCATTTTAACCACTATTGCAGTGTCAGTTGTCAAATAAGCTGCATTCTTCAATATCCCACTGAGATCAACACATTTAAGTCATAAAAGCACTCTGGAGTGGATCTTCTTTTGTTTCAGTGTGATTCCAGTGTCTTTGAACACAAAATGGCGTCTAAACATCAAATAAGTGCAAAACAATGCTTTTACAAGTTTAATGTGGGGAAAAGGCTGTAATAGCTGTTTCACACAGGGAAGAGGCTTTTAAGCTGTTATTTGCAGGTAACACACGTTTTAACCACTATTGCAGTGTGAGTTGTCAAATAAGCTGCATTCTTCAATGTCCCACTGAGATCAACACATTTAAGTCATAAAAGCACTCTGGAGTGGATCTTCTGTCGTTTCAGTGTGATTCCAGTGTCTTTGAACACAAAATGGCGTCTAAACATCAAATCAGTGCAAAACAATGCTTTTACAAGTTTAATGTGGGGAAAAGGCTGTAATAGCTGTTTCACACAGGGAAGAGGCTTTTAAGCTGTTATTTGCAGGTAACACACGTTTTAACCACTATTGCAGTGTGAGTTGTCAAATAAGCTGCATTCTTCAATGTCCCACTGAGATCAACACATTTAAGTCATAAAAGCACTCTGGAGTGGATCTTCTTTTGTTTCAGTGTGATTCCAGTGTCTTTGAACACAAAATGGCGTCTAAACATCAAATAAGTGCAAAACAATGCTTTTACAAGTTTAATGTGGGCAAAAAGCCGGAAACAGCTGTTTCACGCAGGAAAGAGGCTTTTAAGCTGTTATTTGCAGGTAACATGCATTTTAACCACTATTGCAGTGTCAGTTGTCAAATAAGCTGCATTCTTCAATATCCCACTGAGATCAACACATTTAAGTCATAAAAGCACTCTGGAGTGGATCTTCTTTTGTTTCAGTGTGATTCCAGTGTCTTTGAACACAAAATGGCGTCTAAACATCAAATAAGTGCAAAACAATGCTTTTACAAGTTTAATGTGGGGAAAAGGCTGTAATAGCTGTTTCACACAGGGAAGAGGCTTTTAAGCTGTTATTTGCAGGTAACACACGTTTTAACCACTATTGCAGTGTGAGTTGTCAAATAAGCTGCATTCTTCAATGTCCCACCGAGATCAACACATTTAAGTCATAACAGCACTCTGGAGTGGATCTTCTTTCGTTTCAATGTGATTCCAGTGTCTTTGAACACAAAATGGCGTCTAAACATCAAATAAGTGCAAAACAATGCTTTTACAAGTTTAATGTGGGGAAAAGGCTGTAATAGCTGTTTCACACAGGGAAGAGGCTTTTAAGCTGTTATTTGCAGGTAACACACGTTTTAACCACTATTGCAGTGTGAGTTGTCAAATAAGCTGCATTCTTCAATGTCCCACTGAGATCAACACATTTAAGTCATAAAAGCACTCTGGAGTGGATCTTCTGTCGTTTCAGTGTGATTCCAGTGTCTTTGAACACAAAATGGCGTCTAAACATCAAATCAGTGCAAAACAATGCTTTTACAAGTTTAATGTGGGGAAAAGGCTGTAATAGCTGTTTCACACAGGGAAGAGGCTTTTAAGCTGTTATTTGCAGGTAACACACGTTTTAACCACTATTGCAGTGTGAGTTGTCAAATAAGCTGCATTCTTCAATGTCCCACTGGGATCAACACATTTAAGTCATAAAAGCACTCTGGAGTGGATCTTCTGTCGTTTCAGTGTGATTCCAGTGTCTTTGAACACAAAATGGCGTCTAAACATCAAATAAGTGCAAAACAATGCTTTTACAAGTTTAATGTGGGCAAAAAGCCGGAAACAGCTGTTTCACGCAGGAAAGAGGCTTTTAAGCTGTTATTTGCAGGTAACATGCATTTTAACCACTATTGCAGTGTCAGTTGTCAAATAAGCTGCATTCTTCAATATCCCACTGAGATCAACACATTTAAGTCATAAAAGCACTCTGGAGTGGATCTTCTTTTGTTTCAGTGTGATTCCAGTGTCTTTGAACACAAAATGGCGTCTAAACATCAAATAAGTGCAAAACAATGCTTTTACAAGTTTAATGTGGGGAAAAGGCTGTAATAGCTGTTTCACACAGGGAAGAGGCTTTTAAGCTGTTATTTGCAGGTAACACACGTTTTAACCACTATTGCAGTGTGAGTTGTCAAATAAGCTGCATTCTTCAATGTCCCACTGAGATCAACACATTTAAGTCATAAAAGCACTCTGGAGTGGATCTTCTGTCGTTTCAGTGTGATTCCAGTGTCTTTGAACACAAAATGGCGTCTAAACATCAAATCAGTGCAAAACAATGCTTTTACAAGTTTAATGTGGGGAAAAGGCTGTAATAGCTGTTTCACACAGGGAAGAGGCTTTTAAGCTGTTATTTGCAGGTAACACACGTTTTAACCACTATTGCAGTGTGAGTTGTCAAATAAGCTGCATTCTTCAATGTCCCACTGAGATCAACACATTTAAGTCATAAAAGCACTCTGGAGTGGATCTTCTTTTGTTTCAGTGTGATTCCAGTGTCTTTGAACACAAAATGGCGTCTAAACATCAAATAAGTGCAAAACAATGCTTTTACAAGTTTAATGTGGGCAAAAAGCCGGAAACAGCTGTTTCACGCAGGAAAGAGGCTTTTAAGCTGTTATTTGCAGGTAACATGCATTTTAACCACTATTGCAGTGTCAGTTGTCAAATAAGCTGCATTCTTCAATATCCCACTGAGATCAACACATTTAAGTCATAAAAGCACTCTGGAGTGGATCTTCTTTTGTTTCAGTGTGATTCCAGTGTCTTTGAACACAAAATGGCGTCTAAACATCAAATAAGTGCAAAACAATGCTTTTACAAGTTTAATGTGGGGAAAAGGCTGTAATAGCTGTTTCACACAGGGAAGAGGCTTTTAAGCTGTTATTTGCAGGTAACACACGTTTTAACCACTATTGCAGTGTGAGTTGTCAAATAAGCTGCATTCTTCAATGTCCCACCGAGATCAACACATTTAAGTCATAACAGCACTCTGGAGTGGATCTTCTTTCGTTTCAATGTGATTCCAGTGTCTTTGAACACAAAATGGCGTCTAAACATCAAATAAGTGCAAAACAATGCTTTTACAAGTTTAATGTGGGGAAAAGGCTGTAATAGCTGTTTCACACAGGGAAGAGGCTTTTAAGCTGTTATTTGCAGGTAACACACGTTTTAACCACTATTGCAGTGTGAGTTGTCAAATAAGCTGCATTCTTCAATGTCCCACTGAGATCAACACATTTAAGTCATAAAAGCACTCTGGAGTGGATCTTCTTTTGTTTCAGTGTGATTCCAGTGTCTTTGAACACAAAATGGCGTCTAAACATCAAATAAGTGCAAAACAATGCTTTTACAAGTTTAATGTGGGGAAAAGGCTGTAATAGCTGTTTCACACAGGGAAGAGGCTTTTAAGCTGTTATTTGCAGGTAACACACGTTTTAACCACTATTGCAGTGTGAGTTGTCAAATAAGCTGCATTCTTCAATGTCCCACTGAGATCAACACATTTAAGTCATAAAAGCACTCTGGAGTGGATCTTCTTTTGTTTCAGTGTGATTCCAGTGTCTTTGAACACAAAATGGCGTCTAAACATCAAATAAGTGCAAAACAATGCTTTTACAAGTTTAATGTGGGCAAAAAGCCGGAAACAGCTGTTTCACGCAGGAAAGAGGCTTTTAAGCTGTTATTTGCAGGTAACATGCATTTTAACCACTATTGCAGTGTCAGTTGTCAAATAAGCTGCATTCTTCAATATCCCACTGAGATCAACACATTTAAGTCATAAAAGCACTCTGGAGTGGATCTTCTTTTGTTTCAGTGTGATTCCAGTGTCTTTGAACACAAAATGGCGTCTAAACATCAAATAAGTGCAAAACAATGCTTTTACAAGTTTAATGTGGGGAAAAGGCTGTAATAGCTGTTTCACACAGGGAAGAGGCTTTTAAGCTGTTATTTGCAGGTAACACACGTTTTAACCACTATTGCAGTGTGAGTTGTCAAATAAGCTGCATTCTTCAATGTCCCACTGAGATCAACACATTTAAGTCATAACAGCACTCTGGAGTGGATCTTCTTTGGTTTCAATGTGATTCCAGTGTCTTTGAACACAAAATGGCGTCTAAACATCAAATAAGTGCAAAACAATGCTTTTACAAGTTTAATGTGGGGAAAAGGCTGTAATAGCTGTTTCACACAGGGAAGAGGCTTTTAAGCTGTTATTTGCAGGTAACACACGTTTTAACCACTATTGCAGTGTGAGTTGTCAAATAAGCTGCATTCTTCAATGTCCCACTGAGATCAACACATTTAAGTCATAAAAGCACTCTGGAGTGGATCTTCTGTCGTTTCAGTGTGATTCCAGTGTCTTTGAACACAAAATGGCGTCTAAACATCAAATCAGTGCAAAACAATGCTTTTACAAGTTTAATGTGGGGAAAAGGCTGTAATAGCTGTTTCACACAGGGAAGAGGCTTTTAAGCTGTTATTTGCAGGTAACACACGTTTTAACCACTATTGCAGTGTGAGTTGTCAAATAAGCTGCATTCTTCAATGTCCCACTGGGATCAACACATTTAAGTCATAAAAGCACTCTGGAGTGGATCTTCTGTCGTTTCAGTGTGATTCCAGTGTCTTTGAACACAAAATGGCGTCTAAACATCAAATAAGTGCAAAACAATGCTTTTACAAGTTTAATGTGGGCAAAAAGCCGGAAACAGCTGTTTCACGCAGGAAAGAGGCTTTTAAGCTGTTATTTGCAGGTAACATGCATTTTAACCACTATTGCAGTGTCAGTTGTCAAATAAGCTGCATTCTTCAATATCCCACTGAGATCAACACATTTAAGTCATAAAAGCACTCTGGAGTGGATCTTCTTTTGTTTCAGTGTGATTCCAGTGTCTTTGAACACAAAATGGCGTCTAAACATCAAATAAGTGCAAAACAATGCTTTTACAAGTTTAATGTGGGGAAAAGGCTGTAATAGCTGTTTCACACAGGGAAGAGGCTTTTAAGCTGTTATTTGCAGGTAACACACGTTTTAACCACTATTGCAGTGTGAGTTGTCAAATAAGCTGCATTCTTCAATGTCCCACTGAGATCAACACATTTAAGTCATAAAAGCACTCTGGAGTGGATCTTCTGTCGTTTCAGTGTGATTCCAGTGTCTTTGAACACAAAATGGCGTCTAAACATCAAATAAGTGCAAAACAATGCTTTTACAAGTTTAATGTGGGCAAAAAGCCGGAAACAGCTGTTTCACACAGGGAAGAGGCTTTTAAGCTGTTATTTGCAGGTAACACACGTTTTAACCACTATTGCAGTGTGAGTTGTCAAATAAGCTGCATTCTTCAATGTCCCACTGGGATCAACACATTTAAGTCATAAAAGCACTCTGGAGTGGATCTTCTGTCGTTTCAGTTTGATTCCAGTGTCTTTGAACACAAAATGGCGTCTAAACATCAAATAAGTGCAAAACAATGCTTTTACAAGTTTAATGTGGGCAAAAAGCCGGAAACAGCTGTTTCACACAGGGAAGAGGCTTTTAAGCTGTTATTTGCAGGTAACACACGTTTTAACCACTATTGCAGTGTGAGTTGTCAAATAAGCTGCATTCTTCAATGTCCCACCGAGATCAACACATTTAAGTCATAACAGCACTCTGGAGTGGATCTTCTTTGGTTTCAATGTGATTCCAGTGTCTTTGAACACAAAATGGCGTCTAAACATCAAATAAGTGCAAAACAATGCTTTTACAAGTTTAATGTGGGCAAAAAGCCGGAAACAGCTGTTTCACGCAGGAAAGAGGCTTTTAAGCTGTTATTTGAAGGTAACATGCATTTTAACCACTATTGCAGTGTCAGTTGTCAAATAAGCTGCATTCTTCAATGTCCCACCGAGATCAACACATTTAAGTCATAACAGCACTCTGGAGTGGATCTTCTTTCGTTTCAATGTGATTCCAGTGTCTTTGAACACAAAATGGCGTCTAAACATCAAATAAGTGCAAAACAATGCTTTTACAAGTTTAATGTGGGGAAAAGGCTGTAATAGCTGTTTCACACAGGGAAGAGGCTTTTAAGCTGTTATTTGCAGGTAACACACGTTTTAACCGCTATTGCAGTGTGAGTTGTCAAATAAGCTGCATTCTTCAATGTCCCACCGAGATCAACACATTTAAGTCATAACAGCACTCTGGAGTGGATCTTCTTTCGTTTCAATTTGATTCCAGTGTCTTTGAACACAAAATGGCGTCTAAACATCAAATAAGTGCAAAACAATGCTTTTACAAGTTTAATGTGGGGAAAAGGCTGTAATAGCTGTTTCACACAGGGAAGAGGCTTTTAAGCTGTTATTTGCAGGTAACACACGTTTTAACCACTATTGCAGTGTGAGTTGTCAAATAAGCTGCATTCTTCAATGTCCCACTGAGATCAACACATTTAAGTCATAAAAGCACTCTGGAGTGGATCTTCTTTTGTTTCAGTGTGATTCCAGTGTCTTTGAACACAAAATGGTGTCTAAACATCAAATAAGTGCAAAACAATGCTTTTACAAGTTTAATGTGGGCAAAAAGCCGGAAACAGCTGTTTCACGCAGGAAAGAGGCTTTTAAGCTGTTATTTGCAGGTAACATGCATTTTAACCACTATTGCAGTGTCAGTTGTCAAATAAGCTGCATTCTTCAATATCCCACTGAGATCAACACATTTAAGTCATAAAAGCACTCTGGAGTGGATCTTCTTTTGTTTCAGTGTGATTCCAGTGTCTTTGAACACAAAATGGCGTCTAAACATCAAATAAGTGCAAAACAATGCTTTTACAAGTTTAATGTGGGGAAAAGGCTGTAATAGCTGTTTCACACAGGGAAGAGGCTTTTAAGCTGTTATTTGCAGGTAACACACGTTTTAACCACTATTGCAGTGTGAGTTGTCAAATAAGCTGCATTCTTCAATGTCCCACTGAGATCAACACATTTAAGTCATAAAAGCACTCTGGAGTGGATCTTCTTTTGTTTCAGTGTGATTCCAGTGTCTTTGAACACAAAATGGCGTCTAAACATCAAATAAGTGCAAAACAATGCTTTTACAAGTTTAATGTGGGGAAAAGGCTGTAATAGCTGTTTCACACAGGGAAGAGGCTTTTAAGCTGTTATTTGCAGGTAACACACGTTTTAACCACTATTGCAGTGTGAGTTGTCAAATAAGCTGCATTCTTCAATGTCCCACTGAGATCAACACATTTAAGTCATAAAAGCACTCTGGAGTGGATCTTCTTTTGTTTCAGTGTGATTCCAGTGTCTTTGAACACAAAATGGCGTCTAAACATCAAATAAGTGCAAAACAATGCTTTTACAAGTTTAATGTGGGCAAAAAGCCGGAAACAGCTGTTTCACGCAGGAAAGAGGCTTTTAAGCTGTTATTTGCAGGTAACATGCATTTTAACCACTATTGCAGTGTCAGTTGTCAAATAAGCTGCATTCTTCAATGTCCCACTGAGATCAACACATTTAAGTCATAACAGCACTCTGGAGTGGATCTTCTTTCGTTTCAATGTGATTCCAGTGTCTTTGAACACAAAATGGCGTCTAAACATCAAATAAGTGCAAAACAATGCTTTTACAAGTTTAATGTGGGGAAAAGGCTGTAATAGCTGTTTCACACAGGGAAGAGGCTTTTAAGCTGTTATTTGCAGGTAACACACGTTTTAACCGCTATTGCAGTGTGAGTTGTCAAATAAGCTGCATTCTTCAATGTCCCACCGAGATCAACACATTTAAGTCATAACAGCACTCTGGAGTGGATCTTCTTTCGTTTCAATTTGATTCCAGTGTCTTTGAACACAAAATGGCGTCTAAACATCAAATAAGTGCAAAACAATGCTTTTACAAGTTTAATGTGGGGAAAAGGCTGTAATAGCTGTTTCACACAGGGAAGAGGCTTTTAAGCTGTTATTTGCAGGTAACACACGTTTTAACCACTATTGCAGTGTGAGTTGTCAAATAAGCTGCATTCTTCAATGTCCCACTGAGATCAACACATTTAAGTCATAAAAGCACTCTGGAGTGGATCTTCTTTTGTTTCAGTGTGATTCCAGTGTCTTTGAACACAAAATGGTGTCTAAACATCAAATAAGTGCAAAACAATGCTTTTACAAGTTTAATGTGGGCAAAAAGCCGGAAACAGCTGTTTCACGCAGGAAAGAGGCTTTTAAGCTGTTATTTGCAGGTAACATGCATTTTAACCACTATTGCAGTGTCAGTTGTCAAATAAGCTGCATTCTTCAATATCCCACTGAGATCAACACATTTAAGTCATAAAAGCACTCTGGAGTGGATCTTCTTTTGTTTCAGTGTGATTCCAGTGTCTTTGAACACAAAATGGCGTCTAAACATCAAATAAGTGCAAAACAATGCTTTTACAAGTTTAATGTGGGGAAAAGGCTGTAATAGCTGTTTCACACAGGGAAGAGGCTTTTAAGCTGTTATTTGCAGGTAACACACGTTTTAACCACTATTGCAGTGTGAGTTGTCAAATAAGCTGCATTCTTCAATGTCCCACTGAGATCAACACATTTAAGTCATAAAAGCACTCTGGAGTGGATCTTCTTTTGTTTCAGTGTGATTCCAGTGTCTTTGAACACAAAATGGCGTCTAAACATCAAATAAGTGCAAAACAATGCTTTTACAAGTTTAATGTGGGGAAAAGGCTGTAATAGCTGTTTCACACAGGGAAGAGGCTTTTAAGCTGTTATTTGCAGGTAACACACGTTTTAACCACTATTTGCAGTGTGAGTTGTCAAATAAGCTGCATTCTTCAATGTCCCACTGAGATCAAACACATTTAAGTCATAAAAGCACTCTGGAGTGGATCTTCTTTTGTTTCAGTGTGATTCCAGTGTCTTTGAACACAAAATGGCGTCTAAACATCAAATAAGTGGCAAAACAATGCTTTTACAAGTTTAATGTGGGCAAAAAGCCGGAAACAGCTGTTTCACGCAGGAAAGAGGCTTTTAAGCTGTTATTTGCAGGTAACATGCATTTTAACCACTATTGCAGTGTCAGTTGTCAAATAAGCTGCATTCTTCAATGTCCCACCGAGATCAACACATTTAAGTCATAACAGCACTCTGGAGTGGATCTTCTTTCGTTTCAATGTGATTCCAGTGTCTTTGAACACAAATTGGCGTCTAAACATCAAATAAGTGCAAACAATGCTTTTACAAGTTTAATGTGGGGAAAAGGCTGTAATAGCTGTTTCACACAGGGAAGAGGCTTTTAAGCTGTTATTTGCAGGTAACACACGTTTTAACCGCTATTGCAGTGTGAGTTGTCAAATAAGCTGCATTCTTCAATGTCCCACCGAGATCAACACATTTAAGTCATAACAGCACTCTGGAGTGGATCTTCTTTCGTTTCAATGTGATTCCAGTGTCCTTTGAACACAAAATGGCGTCTAAACATCAAATAAGTGCAAAACAATGCTTTTACAAGTTTAATGTGGGGAAAAGGCTGTAATAGCTGTTTCACACAGGGAAGAGGCTTTTAAGCTGTTATTTGCAGGTAACACACGTTTTAACCACTATTGCAGTGTGAGTTGTCAAATAAGCTGCATTCTTCAATGTCCCACTGAGATCAACACATTTAAGTCATAAAAGCACTCTGGAGTGGATCTTCTTTTGTTTCAGTGTGATTCCAGTGTCTTTGAACACAAAATGGCGTCTAAACATCAAATAAGTGCAAAACAATGCTTTTACAAGTTTAATGTGGGCAAAAAGCCGGAAACAGCTGTTTCACGCAGGAAAGAGGCTTTTAAGCTGTTATTGCAGGTAACATGCATTTTAACCACTATTGCAGTGTCAGTTGTCAAATAAGCTGCATTCTTCAATATCCCACTGAGATCAACACATTTAAGTCATAAAAGCACTCTGGAGTGGATCTTCTTTTGTTTCAGTGTGATTCCAGTGTCTTTGAACACAAAATGGCGTCTAAACATCAAATAAGTGCAAAACAATGCTTTTACAAGTTTAATGTGGGGAAAAGGCTGTAATAGCTGTTTCACACAGGGAAGAGGCTTTTAAGCTGTTATTTGCAGGTAACACACGTTTTAACCACTATTGCAGTGTGAGTTGTCAAATAAGCTGCATTCTTCAATGTCCCACCGAGATCAACACATTTAAGTCATAACAGCACTCTGGAGTGGATCTTCTTTCGTTTCAATGTGATTCCAGTGTCTTTGAACACAAAATGGCGTCTAAACATCAAATAAGTGCAAAACAATGCTTTTACAAGTTTAATGTGGGGAAAAGGCTGTAATAGCTGTTTCACACAGGGAAGAGGCTTTTAAGCTGTTATTTGCAGGTAACACACGTTTTAACCACTATTGCAGTGTGAGTTGTCAAATAAGCTGCATTCTTCAATGTCCCACTGAGATCAACACATTTAAGTCATAAAAGCACTCTGGAGTGGATCTTCTTTTGTTTCAGTGTGATTCCAGTGTCTTTGAACACAAAATGGCGTCTAAACATCAAATAAGTGCAAAACAATGCTTTTACAAGTTTAATGTGGGGAAAAGGCTGTAATAGCTGTTTCACACAGGGAAGAGGCTTTTAAGCTGTTATTTGCAGGTAACACACGTTTTAACCACTATTGCAGTGTGAGTTGTCAAATAAGCTGCATTCTTCAATGTCCCACTGAGATCAACACATTTAAGTCATAAAAGCACTCTGGAGTGGATCTTCTTTTGTTTCAGTGTGATTCCAGTGTCTTTGAACACAAAATGGCGTCTAAACATCAAATAAGTGCAAAACAATGCTTTTACAAGTTTAATGTGGGCAAAAAGCCGGAAACAGCTGTTTCACGCAGGAAAGAGGCTTTTAAGCTGTTATTTGCAGGTAACATGCATTTTAACCACTATTGCAGTGTCAGTTGTCAAATAAGCTGCATTCTTCAATATCCCACTGAGATCAACACATTTAAGTCATAAAAGCACTCTGGAGTGGATCTTCTGTCGTTTCAGTGTGATTCCAGTGTCTTTGAACACAAAATGGCGTCTAAACATCAAATAAGTGCAAAACAATGCTTTTACAAGTTTAATGTGGGGAAAAGGCTGTAATAGCTGTTTCACACAGGGAAGAGGCTTTTAAGCTGTTATTTGCAGGTAACACACGTTTTAACCACTATTGCAGTGTGAGTTGTCAAATAAGCTGCATTCTTCAATGTCCCACTGAGATCAACACATTTAAGTCATAACAGCACTCTGGAGTGGATCTTCTTTGGTTTCAATGTGATTCCAGTGTCTTTGAACACAAAATGGCGTCTAAACATCAAATAAGTGCAAAACAATGCTTTTACAAGTTTAATGTGGGGAAAAGGCTGTAATAGCTGTTTCACACAGGGAAGAGGCTTTTAAGCTGTTATTTGCAGGTAACACACGTTTTAACCACTATTGCAGTGTGAGTTGTCAAATAAGCTGCATTCTTCAATGTCCCACTGAGATCAACACATTTAAGTCATAAAAGCACTCTGGAGTGGATCTTCTGTCGTTTCAGTGTGATTCCAGTGTCTTTGAACACAAAATGGCGTCTAAACATCAAATCAGTGCAAAACAATGCTTTTACAAGTTTAATGTGGGGAAAAGGCTGTAATAGCTGTTTCACACAGGGAAGAGGCTTTTAAGCTGTTATTTGCAGGTAACACACGTTTTAACCACTATTGCAGTGTGAGTTGTCAAATAAGCTGCATTCTTCAATGTCCCACTGGGATCAACACATTTAAGTCATAAAAGCACTCTGGAGTGGATCTTCTGTCGTTTCAGTGTGATTCCAGTGTCTTTGAACACAAAATGGCGTCTAAACATCAAATAAGTGCAAAACAATGCTTTTACAAGTTTAATGTGGGCAAAAAGCCGGAAACAGCTGTTTCACGCAGGAAAGAGGCTTTTAAGCTGTTATTTGCAGGTAACATGCATTTTAACCACTATTGCAGTGTCAGTTGTCAAATAAGCTGCATTCTTCAATATCCCACTGAGATCAACACATTTAAGTCATAAAAGCACTCTGGAGTGGATCTTCTTTTGTTTCAGTGTGATTCCAGTGTCTTTGAACACAAAATGGCGTCTAAACATCAAATAAGTGCAAAACAATGCTTTTACAAGTTTAATGTGGGGAAAAGGCTGTAATAGCTGTTTAACACAGGGAAGAGGCTTTTAAGCTGTTATTTGCAGGTAACACACGTTTTAACCACTATTGCAGTGTGAGTTGTCAAATAAGCTGCATTCTTCAATGTCCCACTGGGATCAACACATTTAAGTCATAAAAGCACTCTGGAGTGGATCTTCTGTCGTTTCAGTGTGATTCCAGTGTCTTTGAACACAAAATGGCGTCTAAACATCAAATAAGTGCAAAACAATGCTTTTACAAGTTTAATGTGGGGAAAAGGCTGTAATAGCTGTTTCACACAGGGAAGAGGCTTTTAAGCTGTTATTTGCAGGTAACACACGTTTTAACCACTATTGCAGTGTGAGTTGTCAAATAAGCTGCATTCTTCAATGTCCCACTGAGATCAACACATTTAAGTCATAAAAGCACTCTGGAGTGGATCTTCTTTTGTTTCAGTGTGATTCCAGTGTCTTTGAACACAAAATGGCGTCTAAACATCAAATAAGTGCAAAACAATGCTCTTACAAGTTTAATGTGGGGAAAAGGCTGTAATAGCTGTTTCACACAGGGAAGAGGCTTTTAAGCTGTCATTTGCAGGTAACACACGTTTTAACCACTATTGCAGTGTGAGTTGTCAAATAAGCTGCATTCTTCAATGTCCCACTGAGATCAACACATTTAAGTCATAAAAGCACTCTGGAGTGGATCTTCTTTTGTTTCAGTGTGATTCCAGTGTCTTTGAACACAAAATGGCGTCTAAACATCAAATAAGTGCAAAACAATGCTTTTACAAGTTTAATGTGGGGAAAAGGCTGTAATAGCTGTTTCACACAGGGAAGAGGCTTTTAAGCTGTTATTTGCAGGTAACACACGTTTTAACCACTATTGCAGTGTGAGTTGTCAAATAAGCTGCATTCTTCAATGTCCCACTGAGATCAACACATTTAAGTCATAAAAGCACTCTGGAGTGGATCTTCTTTTGTTTCAGTGTGATTCCAGTGTCTTTGAACACAAAATGGCGTCTAAACATCAAATAAGTGCAAAACAATGCTTTTACAAGTTTAATGTGGGCAAAAAGCCGGAAACAGCTGTTTCACGCAGGAAAGAGGCTTTTAAGCTGTTATTTGCAGGTAACATGCATTTTAACCACTATTGCAGTGTCAGTTGTCAAATAAGCTGCATTCTTCAATATCCCACTGAGATCAACACATTTAAGTCATAAAAGCACTCTGGAGTGGATCTTCTTTTGTTTCAGTGTGATTCCAGTGTCTTTGAACACAAAATGGCGTCTAAACATCAAATAAGTGCAAAACAATGCTTTTACAAGTTTAATGTGGGGAAAAGGCTGTAATAGCTGTTTAACACAGGGAAGAGGCTTTTAAGCTGTTATTTGCAGGTAACACACGTTTTAACCACTATTGCAGTGTGAGTTGTCAAATAAGCTGCATTCTTCAATGTCCCACTGGGATCAACACATTTAAGTCATAAAAGCACTCTGGAGTGGATCTTCTGTCGTTTCAGTGTGATTCCAGTGTCTTTGAACACAAAATGGCGTCTAAACATCAAATAAGTGCAAAACAATGCTTTTACAAGTTTAATGTGGGGAAAAGGCTGTAATAGCTGTTTCACACAGGGAAGAGGCTTTTAAGCTGTTATTTGCAGGTAACACACGTTTTAACCACTATTGCAGTGTGAGTTGTCAAATAAGCTGCATTCTTCAATGTCCCACTGAGATCAACACATTTAAGTCATAAAAGCACTCTGGAGTGGATCTTCTTTTGTTTCAGTGTGATTCCAGTGTCTTTGAACACAAAATGGCGTCTAAACATCAAATAAGTGCAAAACAATGCTCTTACAAGTTTAATGTGGGGAAAAGGCTGTAATAGCTGTTTCACACAGGGAAGAGGCTTTTAAGCTGTCATTTGCAGGTAACACACGTTTTAACCACTATTGCAGTGTGAGTTGTCAAATAAGCTGCATTCTTCAATGTCCCACTGAGATCAACACATTTAAGTCATAAAAGCACTCTGGAGTGGATCTTCTTTTGTTTCAGTGTGATTCCAGTGTCTTTGAACACAAAATGGCGTCTAAACATCAAATAAGTGCAAAACAATGCTTTTACAAGTTTAATGTGGGGAAAAGGCTGTAATAGCTGTTTCACACAGGGAAGAGGCTTTTAAGCTGTTATTTGCAGGTAACACACGTTTTAACCACTATTGCAGTGTGAGTTGTCAAATAAGCTGCATTCTTCAATGTCCCACTGAGATCAACACATTTAAGTCATAAAAGCACTCTGGAGTGGATCTTCTTTTGTTTCAGTGTGATTCCAGTGTCTTTGAACACAAAATGGCGTCTAAACATCAAATAAGTGCAAAACAATGCTTTTACAAGTTTAATGTGGGCAAAAAGCCGGAAACAGCTGTTTCACGCAGGAAAGAGGCTTTTAAGCTGTTATTTGCAGGTAACATGCATTTTAACCACTATTGCAGTGTCAGTTGTCAAATAAGCTGCATTCTTCAATATCCCACTGAGATCAACACATTTAAGTCATAAAAGCACTCTGGAGTGGATCTTCTTTTGTTTCAGTGTGATTCCAGTGTCTTTGAACACAAAATGGCGTCTAAACATCAAATAAGTGCAAAACAATGCTTTTACAAGTTTAATGTGGGGAAAAGGCTGTAATAGCTGTTTAACACAGGGAAGAGGCTTTTAAGCTGTTATTTGCAGGTAACACACGTTTTAACCACTATTGCAGTGTGAGTTGTCAAATAAGCTGCATTCTTCAATGTCCCACTGGGATCAACACATTTAAGTCATAAAAGCACTCTGGAGTGGATCTTCTGTCGTTTCAGTGTGATTCCAGTGTCTTTGAACACAAAATGGCGTCTAAACATCAAATAAGTGCAAAACAATGCTTTTACAAGTTTAATGTGGGGAAAAGGCTGTAATAGCTGTTTCACACAGGGAAGAGGCTTTTAAGCTGTTATTTGCAGGTAACACACGTTTTAACCACTATTGCAGTGTGAGTTGTCAAATAAGCTGCATTCTTCAATGTCCCACTGAGATCAACACATTTAAGTCATAAAAGCACTCTGGAGTGGATCTTCTTTTGTTTCAGTGTGATTCCAGTGTCTTTGAACACAAAATGGCGTCTAAACATCAAATAAGTGCAAAACAATGCTCTTACAAGTTTAATGTGGGGAAAAGGCTGTAATAGCTGTTTCACACAGGGAAGAGGCTTTTAAGCTGTCATTTGCAGGTAACACACGTTTTAACCACTATTGCAGTGTGAGTTGTCAAATAAGCTGCATTCTTCAATGTCCCACTGAGATCAACACATTTAAGTCATAAAAGCACTCTGGAGTGGATCTTCTTTTGTTTCAGTGTGATTCCAGTGTCTTTGAACACAAAATGGCGTCTAAACATCAAATAAGTGCAAAACAATGCTTTTACAAGTTTAATGTGGGGAAAAGGCTGTAATAGCTGTTTCACACAGGGAAGAGGCTTTTAAGCTGTTATTTGCAGGTAACACACGTTTTAACCACTATTGCAGTGTGAGTTGTCAAATAAGCTGCATTCTTCAATGTCCCACTGAGATCAACACATTTAAGTCATAAAAGCACTCTGGAGTGGATCTTCTTTTGTTTCAGTGTGATTCCAGTGTCTTTGAACACAAAATGGCGTCTAAACATCAAATAAGTGCAAAACAATGCTTTTACAAGTTTAATGTGGGCAAAAAGCCGGAAACAGCTGTTTCACGCAGGAAAGAGGCTTTTAAGCTGTTATTTGCAGGTAACATGCATTTTAACCACTATTGCAGTGTCAGTTGTCAAATAAGCTGCATTCTTCAATATCCCACTGAGATCAACACATTTAAGTCATAAAAGCACTCTGGAGTGGATCTTCTTTTGTTTCAGTGTGATTCCAGTGTCTTTGAACACAAAATGGCGTCTAAACATCAAATAAGTGCAAAACAATGCTTTTACAAGTTTAATGTGGGGAAAAGGCTGTAATAGCTGTTTCACACAGGGAAGAGGCTTTTAAGCTGTTATTTGCAGGTAACACACGTTTTAACCACTATTGCAGTGTGAGTTGTCAAATAAGCTGCATTCTTCAATGTCCCACTGAGATCAACACATTTAAGTCATAACAGCACTCTGGAGTGGATCTTCTTTGGTTTCAATGTGATTCCAGTGTCTTTGAACACAAAATGGCGTCTAAACATCAAATAAGTGCAAAACAATGCTTTTACAAGTTTAATGTGGGGAAAAGGCTGTAATAGCTGTTTCACACAGGGAAGAGGCTTTTAAGCTGTTATTTGCAGGTAACACACGTTTTAACCACTATTGCAGTGTGAGTTGTCAAATAAGCTGCATTCTTCAATGTCCCACTGAGATCAACACATTTAAGTCATAAAAGCACTCTGGAGTGGATCTTCTGTCGTTTCAGTGTGATTCCAGTGTCTTTGAACACAAAATGGCGTCTAAACATCAAATCAGTGCAAAACAATGCTTTTACAAGTTTAATGTGGGGAAAAGGCTGTAATAGCTGTTTCACACAGGGAAGAGGCTTTTAAGCTGTTATTTGCAGGTAACACACGTTTTAACCACTATTGCAGTGTGAGTTGTCAAATAAGCTGCATTCTTCAATGTCCCACTGGGATCAACACATTTAAGTCATAAAAGCACTCTGGAGTGGATCTTCTGTCGTTTCAGTGTGATTCCAGTGTCTTTGAACACAAAATGGCGTCTAAACATCAAATAAGTGCAAAACAATGCTTTTACAAGTTTAATGTGGGCAAAAAGCCGGAAACAGCTGTTTCACGCAGGAAAGAGGCTTTTAAGCTGTTATTTGCAGGTAACATGCATTTTAACCACTATTGCAGTGTCAGTTGTCAAATAAGCTGCATTCTTCAATATCCCACTGAGATCAACACATTTAAGTCATAAAAGCACTCTGGAGTGGATCTTCTTTTGTTTCAGTGTGATTCCAGTGTCTTTGAACACAAAATGGCGTCTAAACATCAAATAAGTGCAAAACAATGCTTTTACAAGTTTAATGTGGGGAAAAGGCTGTAATAGCTGTTTAACACAGGGAAGAGGCTTTTAAGCTGTTATTTGCAGGTAACACACGTTTTAACCACTATTGCAGTGTGAGTTGTCAAATAAGCTGCATTCTTCAATGTCCCACTGGGATCAACACATTTAAGTCATAAAAGCACTCTGGAGTGGATCTTCTGTCGTTTCAGTGTGATTCCAGTGTCTTTGAACACAAAATGGCGTCTAAACATCAAATAAGTGCAAAACAATGCTTTTACAAGTTTAATGTGGGGAAAAGGCTGTAATAGCTGTTTCACACAGGGAAGAGGCTTTTAAGCTGTTATTTGCAGGTAACACACGTTTTAACCACTATTGCAGTGTGAGTTGTCAAATAAGCTGCATTCTTCAATGTCCCACTGAGATCAACACATTTAAGTCATAAAAGCACTCTGGAGTGGATCTTCTTTTGTTTCAGTGTGATTCCAGTGTCTTTGAACACAAAATGGCGTCTAAACATCAAATAAGTGCAAAACAATGCTCTTACAAGTTTAATGTGGGGAAAAGGCTGTAATAGCTGTTTCACACAGGGAAGAGCTTTTAAGCTGTTATTTGCAGGTAACACACGTTTTAACCACTATTGCAGTGTGAGTTGTCAAATAAGCTGCATTCTTCAATGTCCCACTGAGATCAACACATTTAAGTCATAAAAGCACTCTGGAGTGGATCTTCTTTTGTTTCAGTGTGATTCCAGTGTCTTTGAACACAAAAATGGCGTCTAAACATCAAATAAGTGCAAAACAATGCTTTTACAAGTTTAATGTGGGAAAAGGCTGTAATAGCTGTTTCACACAGGGAAGAGGCTTTTAAGCTGTTATTTGCAGGTAAACACACGTTTTAACCACTATTGCAGTGTGAGTTGTCAAATAAGCTGCATTCTTCAATGTCCCACTGAGAATCAACACATTTAAGTCATAAAAGCACTCTGGAGTGGATCTTCTTTTGTTTCAGTGTGATTCCAGTGTCTTTGAACACAAAATGGCGTCTAAACATCAAATAAGTGCAAAACAATGCTTTTACAAGTTTAATGTGGGGAAAAGGCTGTAATAGCTGTTTCACACAGGGAAGAGGCTTTTAAGCTGTTATTTGCAGGTAACACACGTTTTAACCACTATTGCAGTGTGAGTTGTCAAATAAGCTGCATTCTTCAATGTCCCACTGAGATCAACACATTTAAGTCATAAAAGCACTCTGGAGTGGATCTCTGTCGTTTCAGTGTGATTCCAGTGTCTTTGAACACAAAATGGCGTCTAAACATCAAATCAGTGCAAAACAATGCTTTTCAAGTTTAATGTGGGAAAAGGCTGTAATAGCTGTTTCACACAGGGAAGAGGCTTTTAAGCTGTTATTTGCAGGTAACACACGTTTTAACCACTATTGCAGTGTGAGTTGTCAAATAAGCTGCATTCTTCAATGTCCCACTGGGATCAACACATTTAAGTCATAAATGCACTCTGGAGTGGATCTTCTGTCGTTTCAGTGTGATTCCAGTGTCTTTGAACACAAAATGGCGTCTAAAACATCAATAAGTGCAAAACAATGCTTTTACAAGTTTAATGTGGGCAAAAAGCCGGAAACAGCTGTTTCACGCAGGAAAGAGGCTTTTAAGCTGTTATTTGCAGGTAACATGCATTTTAACCACTATTGCAGTGTCAGTTGTCAAATAAGCTGCATTCTTCAATATCCCACCTGAGATCAACACATTTAAGTCATAAAAAGCACTCTCGAGTGGATCTTCTTTTGTTTCAGTGTGATTCCAGTGTCTTTGAACACAAAAATGGCGTCTAAACATCAAATAAGTGCAAAACAATGCTTTTACAAGTTTAATGTGGGGAAAAGGCTGTAATAGCTGTTTAACACGGGAAGAGGCTTTTAGCTGTTATTTGCAGGTAACACACGTTTTAACCACTATTGCAGTGTGAGTTGTCAAATAAGCTGCATTCTTCAATGTCCCACTGGGATCAACACATTTAAGTCATAAAAGCACTCTGGAGTGGATCTTCTGTCGTTCAGTGTGATTCCAGTGTCATTTGAACCACAAAATGGCGTCTAAACATCAAATAAGTGCAAAACAATGCTTTTACAAGTTTAATGGTGGGAAAAGGCTGTAATAGCTGTTTCACACAGGGAAGAGGCTTTTAAGCTGTTATTTGCAGGTAACACACGTTTTAACCACTATTGCAGTGTGAGTTGTCAAATAAGCTGCATTCTTCATGTCCCACTGGGATCAACACATTTAAGTCATAAAAGCACTCTGGAGTGGATCTTCTGTCGTTTCAGTGTGATTCCAGTGTCTTTGAACACAAAATGGCGTCTAAACATCAAATAAGTGCAAAACAATGCTTTTACAAGTT
>NW_028155518.1:0-2000 GCF_963514095.1 Eutrigla gurnardus
CAAAAATGAGAACTACAATAATAATACAAAAACTAAAACTTAAGTGAATATCAGATAACATTAGCTTAGTTGTAGTTAGAGATGCTAAAGCTGCAGGAAGAAAACACCACAGCTCAATATGGTACACCTTACGAGTACGACCCACAGCTAGATAAGAGTGAATGGAAAATGAGGACCGATGGAAACATTATGGGTTGCAACTAAAACAGAAGTTAATCTTCCGTGGTCTAACTGAGGCGTTCTCCTAAAACCTGAAAAACTAAAACCAAATAAAAACTAGTCAATTCCTCAAAATAAAAACTAAACTAAAACTGATTCATCACTTGATGAACGAACTAAAACTAAACTGAAACAAAAAAGCCAATTGAAGAGCTAAATAAAAATAAAACTAATGAAAAATGTAAAACTATAATAACCTTGATGTGCACATGAGTGTGGGTGAAGACATAATCGGCAGCGACTTTTGGAGGTAAAAAACAAAACAAAACAACCACAACCTGTTATTGCAAGTGCATTCACTTACCCATGGCTCTCCACCATATCTGCCACAAGAATGTTTACCATCTTTCTTCTTGTAACATCACTGATGGCGCTTGTTTTCTCGTACTCTTTGAATATTTCTCTTCCACGCGGCTTTGAATACAGAGCAACTCTAACATTCTGAAACGACAATTGCATAACATTCACACTGCAGGTACAGTAGGTATTTCAGCCTGTGCCCCGGGCTGATGTAACAGTTGGTTAGGGGGTGCATGATAAATGAGAATTAGCTAACATAACAAAGCTCTGGGTCTTCAGTCTGACACCTACTGAAGCTGCAGTACTTATATACTTATTGTGAAATTTTAATGTAAGGTTTGACATCGGTCTAATTGACATCAGGTCAATATCAGGTGGTGAACTTACATCTCTTGCAACATTACTATCCAGGGGTCCTTCAACCAGCTGTCTTTTCCAAGCTTTGGTAGATTCCAGTATCAGCGTTGAGCCAGAACCTGATGATGACCCTTGGGATGCACGTGATGGTGACCAGTCTGATAAAGATGAGCCCTCTGAGAACTCCTCAGCATTGCTACCTAAGAAAACACACAGCCTTGCATTGTAAATGACGCAATTGACCACGAGAGGAAACGAGTTACAGCTCAATTTACCTTTTGTAGAAAACACTCAAATTCTTAAAAATTAAAAATATAAGCCTGCAATCCCTTACCATCACATTCTTCGGCCTTGAACGACACCCCAGATGACTTCAAGAGTTCATCAAATATGTCTGAATCCACTTCCACGTTAGAGGAATCCTTCAGGCTCAAGGAAGCAGCAAATTGAATTTTGCCAGCACTGAAACATAAGATACTGTAAGCAAGATTTGGGAGGGACAAATGCATTGAACAGAGCTGATGAACTATAAATACACCGGAGTTAGCAGGAAAACTGATTTTCCATCTGTAGTCTCTAGGAAAAACATTGGATAACCCTAAATGCACAAATAAACATGACAGTCAAATTAGCCTAACAGTTACCTGCTTGCAAAAACTGGGAGTAATTGTACTCGTCCTCTGCCTGTGGTACCCTGACCCATTTGCTGACTCGCTTTACTCTACAGGAACCAGCATGTCGCTTCAAAGACAAGAATGGCATCATTTATTATTCCTAATTTCTTACATTTACACCCAGTGTTTCCCCCGGGGTGGGGGTAATTTGAACACTGTGCAATTACCGCGACTACCACACACATGACAGCCAACATGACACTGACCGTGATGAAGGAAGGTGAAATGCTGTTAAAAAACAAAACAAAACACTATATATATTTAGGGCCGGGACTGGATTAAAAAAATTAATCAAATTAATTAGAGGCTTTGTAATTACTTAATCTAAATTAATCGCATATAAATATTTTGAGAACAGTGAGAATACAGATTAAATGGTCTTTCCTGCCACTACACTATGATGATTACTGTATTTCACTACTTAAATCACAGTAGCATAAACTAATCTGT
>NW_028155517.1:0-17596 GCF_963514095.1 Eutrigla gurnardus
AGCAGACCAACATGGAGGGACTAGCAGAGCAGACCAACATGGAGGGACTAGCAGAGCAGACCAACATGGAGGGACTAGCAGAGCAGACCAACATGGAGGGACTAGCAGAGCAGACCAACATGGAGGGACAGCAGCAGCAGACCAACATGGAGGGACAAGCAGAGCAGACCAACATGGAGGGACAGGCCCAGCAGACCAACATGGAGGGACTAGCAGAGCAGACCAACATGGAGGGACTAGCAGAGCAGACCAACATGGAGGGACTAGCAGAGCAGACCAACATGGAGGGACTAGCAGAGCAGACCAACATGGAGGGACTAGCAGAGCAGACCAACATGGAGGGCCAGGCACAGCAGACCAACATGGAGGGACTAGCAGAGCAGACCAACATGGAGGGACTAGCAGAGCAGACCAACATGGAGGGACTAGCAGAGCAGACCAACATGGAGGGCCAGGCACAGCAGACCAACATGGAGGGACTAGCAGAGCAGACCAACATGGAGGGACAAGCAGAGCAGACCAACATGGAGGGACAGGCCCAGCAGACCAACATGGAGGGACTAGGCCAGAGCAGACCAACATGGAGGGACTAGCAGAGCAGACCAACATGGAGGGACTAGCAGAGCAGACCAACATGGAGGGACTAGCAGAGCAGACCAACATGGAGGGACTAGCAGAGCAGACCAACATGGAGGGACTAGCAGAGCAGACCAACATGGAGGGCCAGGCACAGCAGACCAACATGGAGGGACTAGCAGAGCAGACCAACATGGAGGGACAAGCAGAGCAGACCAACATGGAGGGACAGGCCCAGCAGACCAACATGGAGGGACAGGCCCAGCAGACCAACATGGAGGGACTAGCAGAGCAGACCAACATGGAGGGACTAGCAGAGCAGACCAACATGGAGGGCCAGGCACAGCAGACCAACATGGAGGGACTAGCAGAGCAGACCAACATGGAGGGACTAGCAGAGCAGACCAGCATGGAGGGACTAGCAGAGCAGACCAACATGGAGGGACTAGCAGAGCAGACCAACATGGAGGGACTAGCAGAGCAGACCAACATGGAGGGCCAGGCACAGCAGACCAACATGGAGGGACTAGCAGAGCAGACCAACATGGAGGGACAAGCAGAGCAGACCAACATGGAGGGACAGGCCCAGCAGACCAACATGGAGGGACAGGCCCAGCAGACCAACATGGAGGGACTAGCAGAAGCGGGGACAGCAACATGGAGGGACTAGCAGAGCAGACCAACATGGAGGGCCAGGCACAGCAGACCAACATGGAGGGACTAGCAGAGCAGACCAACATGGAGGGACTAGCAGAGCAGACCAACATGGAGGGACAGGCCCAGCAGACCAACATGGAGGGACTAGCAGAGCAGACCAACATGGAGGGACTAGCAGAGCAGACCAACATGGAGGGACTAGCAGAGCAGACCAACATGGAGGGCCAGGCACAGCAGACCAACATGGAGGGACTAGCAGAGCAGACCAACATGGAGGGACTAGCAGAGCAGACCAACATGGAGGGACTAGCAGAGCAGACCAACATGGAGGGACTAGCAGAGCAGACCAACATGGAGGGCCAGGCACAGCAGACCAACATGGAGGGACTAGCAGAGCAGACCAACATGGAGGGACAAGCAGAGCAGACCAACATGGAGGGACAGGCCCAGCAGACCAACATGGAGGGACTAGCAGAGCAGACCAACATGGAGGGACTAGCAGAGCAGACCAACATGGAGGGACTAGCAGAGCAGACCAACATGGAGGGACTAGCAGAGCAGACCAACATGGAGGGACTAGCAGAGCAGACCAACATGGAGGGACTAGCAGAGCAGACCAACATGGAGGGCAGGCACAGCAGACAAACATGGAGGGACTAGCAGAGCAGACCAACATGGAGGGACTAGCAGAGCAGACCAACATGGAGGGACTAGCAGAGCAGACCAACATGGAGGGACAAGCAGAGCAGACCAACATGGAGGGCCAGGCACAGCAGACCAACATGGAGGGACTAGCAGAGCAGACCAACATGGAGGGACTAGCAGAGCAGACCAACATGGAGGGACTAGCAGAGCAGACCAACATGGAGGGACAGGCCCAGCAGACCAACATGGAGGGACTAGCAGAGCAGACCAACATGGAGGGACAAGCAGAGCAGACCAACATGGAGGGACAGGCCCAGCAGACCAACATGGAGGGACTAGGCCAGAGCAGACCAACATGGAGGGACAGGCCCAGCAGACCAACATGGAGGGACTAGCAGAGCAGACCAACATGGAGGGACTAGCAGAGCAGACCAACATGGAGGGCCAGGCACAGCAGACCAACATGGAGGGACTAGCAGAGCAGACCAACATGGAGGGACTAGCAGAGCAGACCAACATGGAGGGACTAGCAGAGCAGACCAACATGGAGGGACTAGCAGAGCAGACCAACATGGAGGGCCAGCAGCAGCAGACCAACATGGAGGGACAAGCAGAGCAGACCAACATGGAGGGACAGGCCCAGCAGACCAACATGGAGGGACTAGCAGAGCAGACCAACATGGAGGGACTAGCAGAGCAGACCAACATGGAGGGACTAGGCAGAGCAGACCAACATGGAGGGACTAGCAGAGCAGACCAACATGGAGGGACTAGCAGAGCAGACCAACATGGAGGGCCAGGCACAGCAGACCAACATGGAGGGACTAGCAGAGCAGACCAACATGGAGGGACTAGCAGAGCAGACCAACATGGAGGGACTAGCAGAGCAGACCAACATGGAGGGCCAGGCACAGCAGACCAACATGGAGGGACTAGCAGAGCAGACCAACATGGAGGGACAAGCAGAGCAGACCAACATGGAGGGACAGGCCCAGCAGACCAACATGGAGGGACAGGCCCAGCAGACCAACATGGAGGGACTAGCAGAGCAGACCAACATGGAGGGACTAGCAGAGCAGACCAACATGGAGGGCCAGGCACAGCAGACCAACATGGAGGGACTAGCAGAGCAGACCAACATGGAGGGACTAGCAGAGCAGACCAACATGGAGGGACAGGCCCAGCAGACCAACATGGAGGGACTAGCAGAGCAGACCAACATGGAGGGACTAGCAGAGCAGACCAACATGGAGGGACTAGCAGAGCAGAACAACATGGAGGGACAGGCCCAGCAGACCAACATGGAGGGACTAGCAGAGCAGACCAACATGGAGGGACTAGCAGAGCAGACCAACATGGAGGGCCAGGCACAGCAGACCAACATGGAGGGACTAGCAGAGCAGACCAACATGGAGGGACTAGCAGAGCAGACCAACATGGAGGGACAGGCCCAGCAGACCAACATGGAGGGACTAGCAGAGCAGACCAACATGGAGGGACAAGCAGAGCAGACCAACATGGAGGGACAGGCCCAGCAGACCAACATGGAGGGACAGGCCCAGCAGACCAACATGGAGGGACTAGCAGAGCAGACCAACATGGAGGGACTAGCAGAGCAGACCAACATGGAGGGAGCTAGCAGAGCAGACCAACATGGAGGGCCAGGCACAGCAGACCAACATGGAGGGACTAGCAGAGCAGACCAACATGGAGGGACTAGCAGAGCAGACCAACATGGAGGGACAGGCCCAGCAGACCAACATGGAGGGACTAGCAGAGCAGACCAACATGGAGGGACTAGCAGAGCAGACCAACATGGAGGGACTAGCAGAGCAGACCAACATGGAGGGACTAGCAGAGCAGACCAACATGGAGGGACTAGCAGAGCAGACCAACATGGAGGGCCAGGCACAGCAGACCAACATGGAGGGACTAGCAGAGCAGACCAACATGGAGGGACAAGCAGAGCAGACCAACATGGAGGGACAGGCCCAGCAGACCAACATGGAGGGACAGGCCCAGCAGACCAACATGGAGGGACTAGCAGAGCAGACCAACATGGAGGGACTAGCAGAGCAGACCAACATGGAGGGCCAGGCACAGCAGACCAACATGGAGGGACTAGCAGAGCAGACCAACATGGAGGGACTAGCAGAGCAGACCAACATGGAGGGACTAGCAGAGCAGACCAACATGGAGGGACTAGCAGAGCAGACCAACATGGAGGGACTAGCAGAGCAGACCAACATGGAGGGCCAGGCACAGCAGACCAACATGGAGGGACTAGCAGAGCAGACCAACATGGAGGGACAAGCAGAGCAGACCAACATGGAGGGACAGGCCCAGCAGACCAACATGGAGGGACAGGCCCAGCAGACCAACATGGAGGGACTAGCAGAGCAGACCAACATGGAGGGACTAGCAGAGCAGACCAACATGGAGGGCCAGGCACAGCAGACCAACATGGAGGGACTAGCAGAGCAGACCAACATGGAGGGACTAGCAGAGCAGACCAACATGGAGGGACAGGCCCAGCAGACCAACATGGAGGGACTAGCAGAGCAGACCAACATGGAGGGACTAGCAGAGCAGACCAACATGGAGGGACTAGCAGAGCAGACCAACATGGAGGGACAGGCCCAGCAGACCAACATGGAGGGACTAGCAGAGCAGACCAACATGGAGGGACTAGCAGAGCAGACCAACATGGAGGGCCAGGCACAGCAGACCAACATGGAGGGACTAGCAGAGCAGACCAACATGGAGGGACTAGCAGAGCAGACCAACATGGAGGGACTAGCAGAGCAGACCAACATGGAGGGCCAGGCCACAGCAGACCAACATGGAGGGACTAGCAGAGCAGACCAACATGGAGGGACTAGCAGAGCAGACCAACATGGAGGGACTAGCAGAGCAGACCAACATGGAGGGACTAGCAGAGCAGACCAACATGGAGGGACTAGCAGAGCAGACCAACATGGAGGGCCAGGCACAGCAGACCAACATGGAGGGACTAGCAGAGCAGACCAACATGGAGGGACTGGCAGAGCAGACCAACATGGAGGGACTAGCAGAGCAGACCAACATGGAGGGACTAGCAGAGCAGACCAACATGGAGGGACTAGCAGAGCAGACCAACATGGAGGGCCAGGGCACAGCAGACAAACATGGAGGGACTAGCAGAGCAGACCAACATGGAGGGACTAGCAGAGCAGACCAACATGGAGGGACAAGCAGAGCAGACCAACATGGAGGGACTAGCAGAGCAGACCAACGTGGAGGGACTAGCAGAGCAGACCAACATGGAGGGCCAGGCACAGCAGACCAACATGGAGGGACTAGCAGAGCAGACAACATGGAGGGACTAGCAGAGCAGACCAACATGGAGGGACTAGCAGAGCAGACCAACATGGAGGGACAGGCCCAGCAGACCAACATGGAGGGACTAGCAGAGCAGACCAACATGGAGGGACAAGCAGAGCAGACCAACACGGAGGGACAGGCCCAGCAGACCAACATGGAGGGACAGGCCCAGCAGACCAACATGGAGGGACTAGCAGAGCAGACCAACATGGAGGGACTAGCAGAGCAGACCAACATGGAGGGCCAGGCACAGCAGACCAACATGGAGGGGACCTGCAGAGCAGACCAACATGGAGGGACTAGCAGAGCAGACCAACATGGAGGGACTAGCAGAGCAGACCAACATGGAGGGACTAGCAGAGCAGACCAACATGGAGGGCCAGGCACAGCAGACCAACATGGAGGGACTAGCAGAGCAGACCAACATGGAGGGACAAGCAGAGCAGACCAACATGGAGGGACAGGCCCAGCAGACCAACATGGAGGGACTAGCAGAGCAGACCAACATGGAGGGACTAGCAGAGCAGACCAACATGGAGGGACTAGCAGAGCAGACCAACATGGAGGGACTAGCAGAGCAGACCAACATGGAGGGACTAGCAGAGCAGACCAACATGGAGGGACTAGCAGAGCAGACCAACATGGAGGGGCCAGGCACAGCAGACCAACATGGAGGGACTAGCAGAGCAGACCAACATGGAGGGACAAGCAGAGCAGACAACATGGAGGGACAGGCCCAGCAGACCAACATGGAGGGACTAGCAGAGCAGACCAACATGGAGGGACTAGCAGAGCAGACCAACATGGAGGGACAGGCCCAGCAGACCAACATGGAGGGACTAGCAGAGCAGACCAACATGGAGGGACTAGCAGAGCAGACCAACATGGAGGGACAGGCCCAGCAGACCAACATGGAGGGACAGGCCCAGCAGACCAACATGGAGGGACTAGCAGAGCAGACCATCATGGAGGGACTAGCAGAGCAGACCAACATGGAGGGCCAGGCACAGCAGACCAACATGGAGGGACTAGCAGAGCAGACCAACATGGAGGGACTAGCAGAGCAGACCAACATGGAGGGACTAGCAGAGCAGACCAACATGGAGGGCCAGGCACAGCAGACCAACATGGAGGGACTAGCAGAGCAGACCAACATGGAGGGACTAGCAGAGCAGACCAACATGGAGGGACTAGCAGAGCAGACCAACATGGAGGGACTAGCAGAGCAGACCAACATGGAGGGCCAGGCACAGCAGACCAACATGGAGGGACTAGCAGAGCAGACCAACATGGAGGGACTAGCAGAGCAGACCAACATGGAGGGACTAGCAGAGTAGACCAACATGGAGGGCCAGGCACAGCAGACAAACATGGAGGGACTAGCAGAGCAGACCAACATGGAGGGACTAGCAGAGCAGACCAACATGGAGGGACTAGCAGAGCAGACCAACATGGAGGGACAAGCAGAGCAGACCAACATGGAGGGACTAGCAGAGCAGACCAACGTGGAGGGACTAGCAGAGCAGACCAACATGGAGGGACTAGCAGAGCAGACCAACATGGAGGGACAAGCAGAGCAGACCAACATGGAGGGACTAGCAGAGCAGACCAACGTGGAGGGACTAGCAGAGCAGACCAACATGGAGGGCCAGGCACAGCAGACCAACATGGAGGGACTAGCAGAGCAGACCAACATGGAGGGACTAGCAGAGCAGACCAACATGGAGGGACTAGCAGAGCAGACCAACATGGAGGGACAGGCCCAGCAGACCAACATGGAGGGACTAGCAGAGCAGACCAACATGGAGGGACAAGCAGAGCAGACCAACACGGAGGGACAGGCCCAGCAGACCACATGGAGGGACAGGCCCAGCAGACCAACATGGAGGGACTAGCAGAGCAGACCAACATGGAGGGACTAGCAGAGCAGACCAACATGGAGGGCCAGGCACAGCAGACCAACATGGAGGGACTAGCAGAGCAGACCAACATGGAGGGACTAGCAGAGCAGACCAACATGGAGGGACTAGCAGAGCAGACCAACATGGAGGGCCAGGCACAGCAGACCAACATGGAGGGACTAGCAGAGCAGACCAACATGGAGGGACAAGCAGAGCAGACCAACATGGAGGGACAGGCCCAGCAGACCAACATGGAGGGGACTAGCAGAGCAGACCAACATGGAGGGACTAGCAGAGCAGACCAACATGAGGGACTAGCAGAGCAGACCAACATGGAGGGACTAGCAGAGCAGACCAACATGGAGGGACTAGCAGAGCAGACCAACATGGAGGGACAAGCAGAGCAGACCAACATGGAGGGACTAGCAGAGCAGACCAACGTGGAGGGACTAGCAGAGCAGACCAACATGGAGGGCCAGGCACAGCAGACCAACATGGAGGGACTAGCAGAGCAGACCAACATGGAGGGACTAGCAGAGCAGACCAACATGGAGGGACTAGCAGAGCAGACCAACATGGAGGGACAGGCCCAGCAGACCAACATGGAGGGACTAGCAGAGCAGACCAACATGGAGGGACAAGCAGAGCAGACCAACACGGAGGGACAGGCCCAGCAGACCAACATGGAGGGACAGGCCAGCAGACCAACATGGAGGGACTAGCAGAGCAGACCAACATGGAGGGACTAGCAGAGCAGACCAACATGGAGGGCCAGGCACAGCAGACCAACATGGAGGGACTAGCAGAGCAGACCAACATGGAGGGACTAGCAGAGCAGACCAACATGGAGGGACTAGCAGAGCAGACCAACATGGAGGGACTAGCAGAGCAGACCAACATGGAGGGCCAGGCACAGCAGACCAACATGGAGGGACTAGCAGAGCAGACCAACATGGAGGGACAAGCAGAGCAGACCAACATGGAGGGACAGGCCCAGCAGACCAACATGGAGGGACTAGCAGAGCAGACCAACATGGAGGGACTAGCAGAGCAGACCAACATGGAGGGACAAGCAGAGCAGACCAACATGGAGGGACAGGCCCAGCAGACCAACATGGAGGGACAGGCCAGCAGACCAACATGGAGGGACTAGCAGAGCAGACCAACATGGAGGGACTAGCAGAGCAGACCAACATGGAGGGCCAGGCACAGCAGACCAACATGGAGGGACTAGCAGAGCAGACCAACATGGAGGGACTAGCAGAGCAGACCAGCATGGAGGGACTAGCAGAGCAGACCAACATGGAGGGACTAGCAGAGCAGACCAACATGGAGGGACTAGCAGAGCAGACCAACATGGAGGGCCAGGCACAGCAGACCAACATGGAGGGACTAGCAGAGCAGACCAACATGGAGGGACAAGCAGAGCAGACCAACATGGAGGGACAGGCCCAGCAGACCAACATGGAGGGACAGGCCCAGCAGACCAACATGGAGGGACTAGCAGAGCAGACCAACATGGAGGGACTAGCAGAGCAGACCAACATGGAGGGCCAGCCACAGCAGACCAACATGGAGGGACTAGCAGAGCAGACCAACATGGAGGGACTAGCAGAGCAGACCAACATGGAGGGACTAGCAGAGCAGACCAACATGGAGGGACTAGCAGAGCAGACCAACATGGAGGGCCAGGCACAGCAGACCAACATGGAGGGACTAGCAGAGCAGACCAACATGGAGGGACTGGCAGAGCAGACCAACATGGAGGGACTAGCAGAGCAGACCAACATGGAGGGACTAGCAGAGCAGACCAACATGGAGGGCCAGGCACAGCAGACAAACATGGAGGGACTAGCAGAGCAGACCAACATGGAGGGACTAGCAGAGCAGACCAACATGGAGGGACAAGCAGAGCAGACCAACATGGAGGGACTAGCAGAGCAGACCAACGTGGAGGGACTAGCAGAGCAGACCAACATGGAGGGCCAGGCACAGCAGACCAACATGGAGGGACTAGCAGAGCAGACCAACATGGAGGGACTAGCAGAGCAGACCAACATGGAGGGACTAGCAGAGCAGACCAACATGGAGGGACAGGCCCAGCAGACCAACATGGAGGGACTAGCAGAGCAGACCAACATGGAGGGACAAGCAGAGCAGACCAACACGGAGGGACAGGCCCAGCAGACCAACATGGAGGGACAGGCCCAGCAGACCAACATGGAGGGACTAGCAGAGCAGACCAACATGGAGGGACTAGCAGAGCAGACCAACATGGAGGGCCAGGCACAGCAGACCAACATGGAGGGACCTGCAGAGCAGACCAACATGGAGGGACTAGCAGAGCAGACCAACATGGAGGGACTAGCAGAGCAGACCAACATGGAGGGACTAGCAGAGCAGACCAACATGGAGGGCCAGGCACAGCAGACCAACATGGAGGGACTAGCAGAGCAGACCAACATGGAGGGACAAGCAGAGCAGACCAACATGGAGGGACAGGCCCAGCAGACCAACATGGAGGGACTAGCAGAGCAGACCAACATGGAGGGACTAGCAGAGCAGACCAACATGGAGGGACTAGCAGAGCAGACCAACATGGAGGGACTAGCAGAGCAGACCAACATGGAGGGACTAGCAGAGCAGACCAACATGGAGGGACTAGCAGAGCAGACCAACATGGAGGGCCAGGCACAGCAGACCAACATGGAGGGACTAGCAGAGCAGACCAACATGGAGGGACAAGCAGAGCAGACCAACATGGAGGGACAGGCCCAGCAGACCAACATGGAGGGACTAGCAGAGCAGACCAACATGGAGGGACTAGCAGAGCAGACCAACATGGAGGGACAGGCCCAGCAGACCAACATGGAGGGACTAGCAGAGCAGACCAACATGGAGGGACTAGCAGAGCAGACCAACATGGAGGGACTAGCAGAGCAGACCAACATGGAGGGACAGGCCCAGCAGACCAACATGGAGGGACTAGCAGAGCAGACCATCATGGAGGGACTAGCAGAGCAGACCAACATGGAGGGCCAGGCACAGCAGACCAACATGGAGGGACTAGCAGAGCAGACCAACATGGAGGGACTAGCAGAGCAGACCAACATGGAGGGACTAGCAGAGCAGACCAACATGGAGGGCCAGGCACAGCAGACCAACATGGAGGGACTAGCAGAGCAGACCAACATGGAGGGACTAGCAGAGCAGACCAACATGGAGGGACTAGCAGAGCAGACCAACATGGAGGGACTAGCAGAGCAGACCAACATGGAGGGCCAGGCACAGCAGACCAACATGGAGGGACTAGCAGAGCAGACCAACATGGAGGGACTAGCAGAGCAGACCAACATGGAGGGACTAGCAGAGTAGACCAACATGGAGGGCCAGGCACAGCAGACAAACATGGAGGGACTAGCAGAGCAGACCAACATGGAGGGACTAGCAGAGCAGACCAACATGGAGGGACTAGCAGAGCAGACCAACATGGAGGGACAAGCAGAGCAGACCAACATGGAGGGACTAGCAGAGCAGACCAACATGGAGGGCCAGGCACAGCAGACCAACATGGAGGGACTAGCAGAGCAGACCAACATGGAGGGACAAGCAGAGCAGACCAACATGGAGGGACAGGCCCAGCAGACCAACATGGAGGGACTAGCAGAGCAGACCAACATGGAGGGACTAGCAGAGCAGACCAACATGGAGGGACAAGCAGAGCAGACCAACATGGAGGGACAGGCCCAGCAGACCAACATGGAGGGACAGGCCCAGCAGACCAACATGGAGGGACTAGCAGAGCAGACCAACATGGAGGGACTAGCAGAGCAGACCAACATGGAGGGCCAGGCACAGCAGACCAACATGGAGGGACTAGCAGAGCAGACCAACATGGAGGGACTAGCAGAGCAGACCAGCATGGAGGGACTAGCAGAGCAGACCAACATGGAGGGACTAGCAGAGCAGACCAACATGGAGGGACTAGCAGAGCAGACCAACATGGAGGGCCAGGCACAGCAGACCAACATGGAGGGACTAGCAGAGCAGACCAACATGGAGGGACAAGCAGAGCAGACCAACATGGAGGGACAGGCCCAGCAGACCAACATGGAGGGACAGGCCCAGCAGACCAACATGGAGGGACTAGCAGAGCAGACCAACATGGAGGGACTAGCAGAGCAGACCAACATGGAGGGCCAGCCACAGCAGACCAACATGGAGGGACTAGCAGAGCAGACCAACATGGAGGGACTAGCAGAGCAGACCAACATGGAGGGACTAGCAGAGCAGACCAACATGGAGGGACTAGCAGAGCAGACCAACATGGAGGGCCAGGCACAGCAGACCAACATGGAGGGACTAGCAGAGCAGACCAACATGGAGGGACTGGCAGAGCAGACCAACATGGAGGGACTAGCAGAGCAGACCAACATGGAGGGACTAGCAGAGCAGACCAACATGGAGGGACTAGCAGAGCAGACCAACATGGAGGGCCAGGCACAGCAGACAAACATGGAGGGACTAGCAGAGCAGACCAACATGGAGGGACTAGCAGAGCAGACCAACATGGAGGGACAAGCAGAGCAGACCAACATGGAGGGACTAGCAGAGCAGACCAACGTGGAGGGACTAGCAGAGCAGACCAACATGGAGGGCCAGGCACAGCAGACCAACATGGAGGGACTAGCAGAGCAGACCAACATGGAGGGACTAGCAGAGCAGACCAACATGGAGGGACTAGCAGAGCAGACCAACATGGAGGGACAGGCCCAGCAGACCAACATGGAGGGACTAGCAGAGCAGACCAACATGGAGGGACAAGCAGAGCAGACCAACACGGAGGGACAGGCCCAGCAGACCAACATGGAGGGACAGGCCCAGCAGACCAACATGGAGGGACTAGCAGAGCAGACCAACATGGAGGGACTAGCAGAGCAGACCAACATGGAGGGCCAGGCACAGCAGACCAACATGGAGGGACCTGCAGAGCAGACCAACATGGAGGGACTAGCAGAGCAGACCAACATGGAGGGACTAGCAGAGCAGACCAACATGGAGGGACTAGCAGAGCAGACCAACATGGAGGGCCAGGCACAGCAGACCAACATGGAGGGACTAGCAGAGCAGACCAACATGGAGGGACAAGCAGAGCAGACCAACATGGAGGGACAGGCCCAGCAGACCAACATGGAGGGACTAGCAGAGCAGACCAACATGGAGGGACTAGCAGAGCAGACCAACATGGAGGGACTAGCAGAGCAGACCAACATGGAGGGACTAGCAGAGCAGACCAACATGGAGGGACTAGCAGAGCAGACCAACATGGAGGGACTAGCAGAGCAGACCAACATGGAGGGCCAGGCACAGCAGACCAACATGGAGGGACTAGCAGAGCAGACCAACATGGAGGGACAAGCAGAGCAGACCAACATGGAGGGACAGGCCCAGCAGACCAACATGGAGGGACTAGCAGAGCAGACCAACATGGAGGGACTAGCAGAGCAGACCAACATGGAGGGACAGGCCCAGCAGACCAACATGGAGGGACTAGCAGAGCAGACCAACATGGAGGGACTAGCAGAGCAGACCAACATGGAGGGACTAGCAGAGCAGACCAACATGGAGGGCCAGGCACAGCAGACCAACATGGAGGGACTAGCAGAGCAGACCAGCATGGAGGGACTAGCAGAGCAGACCAACATGGAGGGACTAGCAGAGCAGACCAACATGGAGGGCCAGGCACAGCAGACCAACATGGAGGGACTAGCAGAGCAGACCAACATGGAGGGACTAGCAGAGCAGACCAACATGGAGGGACAGGCCCAGCAGACCAACATGGAGGGACTAGCAGAGCAGACCAACATGGAGGGACTAGCAGAGCAGACCAACATGGAGGGACAGGCCAGCAGACCAACATGGAGGGACTAGCAGAGCAGACCAACATGGAGGGACTAGCAGAGCAGACCAACATGGAGGGCCAGGCACAGCAGACCAACATGGAGGGACTAGCAGAGCAGACCAACATGGAGGGACTAGCAGAGCAGACCAACATGGAGGGACTAGCAGAGCAGACCAACATGGAGGGCCAGGCACAGCAGACCAACATGGAGGGACTAGCAGAGCAGACCAACATGGAGGGACTAGCAGAGCAGACCAACATGGAGGGACTAGCAGAGCAGACCAACATGGAGGGACTAGCAGAGCAGACCAACATGGAGGGCCAGGCACAGCAGACCAACATGGAGGGACTAGCAGAGCAGACCAACATGGAGGGACTAGGCAGAGCAGACCAACATGGAGGGACTAGCAGAGCAGACCAACATGGAGGGACTAGCAGAGCAGACCAACATGGAGGGACTAGCAGAGCAGACCAACATGGAGGGCCAGGCACAGCAGACCAACATGGAGGGACTAGCAGAGCAGACCGACATGGAGGGACTAGCAGAGCAGACCAACATGGAGGGACTAGCAGAGCAGACCAACATGGAGGGACAAGCAGAGCAGACCAACATGGAGGGACTAGCAGAGCAGACCAACAGTGAGGGACTAGCAGAGCAGACCAACATGGAGGGCCAGGCACAGCAGACCAACATGGAGGGACTAGCAGAGCAGACCAACATGGAGGGACTAGCAGAGCAGACCAACATGGAGGGACAGGCCCAGCAGACCAACATGGAGGGACTAGCAGAGCAGACCAACATGGAGGGACTAGCAGAGCAGACCAACATGGAGGGACTAGCAGAGCAGACCAACATGGAGGGACTAGCAGAGCAGACCAACATGGAGGGACTAGCAGAGCAGACCAACATGGAGGGCCAGGCACAGCAGACCAACATGGAGGGACTAGCAGAGCAGACCAACATGGAGGGACTAGCAGAGCAGACCAACATGGAGGGACTAGCAGAGCAGACCAACATGGAGGGCCAGGCACAGCAGACCAACATGGAGGGACTAGCAGAGCAGACCAACATGGAGGGACAAGCAGAGCAGACCAACATGGAGGGACAGGCCAGCAGACCAACATGGAGGGACAGGGCCCAGCAGACCAACATGGAGGGACTAGCAGAGCAGACCAACATGGAGGGACTAGCAGAGCAGACCAACATGGAGGGCCAGGCACAGCAGACCAACATGGAGGGACTAGCAGAGCAGACCAACATGGAGGGACTAGCAGAGCAGACCAACATGGAGGGACAGGCCCAGCAGACCAACATGGAGGGACTAGCAGAGCAGACCAACATGGAGGGACTAGCAGAGCAGACCAACATGGAGGGACTAGCAGAGCAGAACAACATGGAGGGACAGGCCCAGCAGACCAACATGGAGGGACTAGCAGAGCAGACCAACATGGAGGGACTAGCAGAGCAGACCAACATGGAGGGCCAGGCACAGCAGACCAACATGGAGGGACTAGCAGAGCAGACCAACATGGAGGGACTAGCAGAGCAGACCAACATGGAGGGACAGGCCCAGCAGACCAACATGGAGGGACTAGCAGAGCAGACCAACATGGAGGGACAAGCAGAGCAGACCAACATGGAGGGACAGGCCCAGCAGACCAACATGGAGGGACAGGCCCAGCAGACCAACATGGAGGGACTAGCAGAGCAGACCAACATGGAGGGGACTAGCAGAGCAGACCAACATGGAGGGCCAGGCACAGCAGACCAACATGGAGGGACTAGCAGAGCAGACCAACATGGAGGGACTAGCAGAGCAGACCAACATGGAGGGACAGGCCCAGCAGACCAACATGGAGGGACTAGCAGAGCAGACCAACATGGAGGGACAAGCAGAGCAGACCAACATGGAGGGACAGGCCCAGCAGACCAACATGGAGGGACAGGCCCAGCAGACCAACATGGAGGGACTAGCAGAGCAGACCAACATGGAGGGACTAGCAGAGCAGACCAACATGGAGGGAGCTAGCAGAGCAGACCAACATGGAGGGCCAGGCACAGCAGACCAACATGGAGGGACTAGCAGAGCAGACCAACATGGAGGGACTAGCAGAGCAGACCAACATGGAGGGACAGGCCCAGCAGACCAACATGGAGGGACTAGCAGAGCAGACCAACATGGAGGGACTAGCAGAGCAGACCAACATGGAGGGACTAGCAGAGCAGACCAACATGGAGGGACTAGCAGAGCAGACCAACATGGAGGGACTAGCAGAGCAGACCAACATGGAGGGCCAGGCACAGCAGACCAACATGGAGGGACTAGCAGAGCAGACCAACATGGAGGGACAAGCAGAGCAGACCAACATGGAGGGACAGGCCCAGCAGACCAACATGGAGGGACAGGCCCAGCAGACCAACATGGAGGGACTAGCAGAGCAGACCAACATGGAGGGACTAGCAGAGCAGACCAACATGGAGGGCCAGGCACAGCAGACCAACATGGAGGGACTAGCAGAGCAGACCAACATGGAGGGACTAGCAGAGCAGACCAGCATGGAGGGACTAGCAGAGCAGACCAACATGGAGGGACTAGCAGAGCAGACCAACATGGAGGGACTAGCAGAGCAGACCAACATGGAGGGCCAGGCACAGCAGGACCAACATGGAGGGACTAGCAGAGCAGACCAACATGGAGGGACAAGCAGAGCAGACCAACATGGAGGGACAGGCCCAGCAGACCAACATGGAGGGACAGGCCCAGCAGACCAACATGGAGGGACTAGCAGAGCAGACCAACATGGAGGGGACTAGCAGAGCAGACCAACATGGAGGGCCAGGCACAGCAGACCAACATGGAGGGACTAGCAGAGCAGACCAACATGGAGGGACTAGCAGAGCAGACCAACATGGAGGGACAGGCCCAGCAGACCAACATGGAGGGACTAGCAGAGCAGACCAACATGGAGGGACTAGCAGAGCAGACCAACATGGAGGGACTAGCAGAGCAGACCAACATGGAGGGGACAGGCCAGCAGCAGACCAACATGGAGGGACTAGCAGAGCAGACCAACATGGAGGGACTAGCAGAGCAGACCAACATGGAGGGCCAGGCACAGCAGACCAACATGGAGGGACTAGCAGAGCAGACCAACATGGAGGGACTAGCAGAGCAGACCAACATGGAGGGACTAGCAGAGCAGACCAACATGGAGGGACTAGCAGAGCAGACCAACATGGAGGGCCAGGCACAGCAGACCAACATGGAGGGACTAGCAGAGCAGACCAACATGGAGGGACTAGCAGAGCAGACCAACATGGAGGGACTAGCAGAGCAGACCAACATGGAGGGACTAGCAGAGCAGACCAACATGGAGGGACTAGCAGAGCAGACCAACATGGAGGGCCAGGCACAGCAGACCAACATGGAGGGACTAGCAGAGCAGACCAACATGGAGGGACTAGCAGAGCAGACCAACATGGAGGGACAAGCAGAGCAGACCAACATGGAGGGACTAGCAGAGCAGGACCAACATGGAGGGACTAGCAGAGCAGACCAACATGGAGGGACAGGCACAGCAGACCAACATGGAGGGACTAGCAGAGCAGACCAACATGGAGGGACTAGCAGAGCAGACCAACATGGAGGGACTAGCAGAGCAGACCAACATGGAGGGACAGGCACAGCAGACCAACATGGAGGGACTAGCAGAGCAGACCAACATGGAGGGACAAGCAGAGCAGACCAACATGGAGGGGACAGGCCAGCAGACCAACATGGAGGGACAGGCCCAGCAGACCAACATGGAGGGACTAGCAGAGCAGACCAACATGGAGGGACTAGCAGAGCAGACCAACATGGAGGGACAGCACGAGCAGACCAACATGGAGGGACTAGCAGAGCAGACCAACATGGAGGGACTAGCAGAGCAGACCAACATGGAGGGACTAGCAGAGCAGACCAACATGGAGGGACTAGCAGAGCAGACCAACATGGAGGGCCAGGCACAGCAGACCAACATGGAGGGACTAGCAGAGCAGACCAACATGGAGGGACAAGCAGAGCAGACCAACATGGAGGGACAGGCCCAGCAGACCAACATGGAGGGACTAGCAGAGCAGACCAACATGGAGGGACTAGCAGAGCAGACCAACATGGAGGGACTAGCAGAGCAGACCAACATGGAGGGACTAGCAGAGCAGACCAACATGGAGGGACTAGCAGAGCAGACCAACATGGAGGGACTAGCAGAGCAGACCAACATGGAGGGACTAGGCACAGCAGACCAACATGGAGGGACTAGCAGAGCAGACCAACATGGAGGGACTAGCAGAGCAGACCAACATGGAGGGACAGGCCCAGGCAGACCAACATGGAGGGACTAGCAGAGCAGACCAACATGGAGGGACTAGCAGAGCAGACCAACATGGAGGGACAGGCACAGCAGACCAACATGGAGGGACTAGCAGAGCAGACCAACATGGAGGGACTAGCAGAGCAGACCAACATGGAGGGACTAGCAGAGCAGACCAACATGGAGGGACTAGCAG